>NC_137462.1:159311829-159564329 GCF_964235325.1 Thermobia domestica
GAGCTCGATTATCAGTAGAAGCCTATGGTTTCGGATCCCACGTTTAGCTATAAGTCCATGTCTCATATAGCCTCGCTGCTGAATGGGACGCTAAAGTAAAAGCAACTACTACAGCTAATAACAGGCATTCTACAAAGAGCTCTGCAGACCATTTTCTTCATAAGAAGTATTTTTTTTTTTCATATCAAACAGAGCAAACATAAATGTATAATTACAAGGATTCTGTTAAAATCTTCCGAAGTATTCAGAAACCTAAGACACAAAAAAAAAAAAAAAAAAAAAAAAAAAAAAAAAAAAAGCCCAAGAAACAAAAAAAAAAGATTTGATGTATAAACTTCTACCAAACATAAGTTCTAGCAAGCGAAGTAGGCTATTTTTAGCATTATTCAATTTGATTAATGCTAGCATTAAATGTTCTCCCTGAAATATACGCAAAAAATAAAATACTTTTTGAACAAAGATCCGGCTTTAAATTGGTTGATTTATATAAAAAGAGTGAGTTTGTAACGACACAATTACAACACGGGATTCAAACTTGTGTTGCGTTATTCAAGGTTTAAAGTTCTTAACATATTTCAGATTCTATCGAGAATCAAATTCAAGGTGTATATTTCAATGTGAAGTGTCCCTATCTGTTCAAGAAACTTGTATTTCAGAATCTACTGGCAATATTATCGCTAACTTCAAATACCCTGTATTTCATTCAATTTAGTGCATTATAAAACATTGCTTAGTTCTATTATAAAATTGTTCATAATATTTGTCATATTATTTTCGATATTTTTAAGTGTATATATATATATATATATATATATATATATATATATATAGTTAATTTCATTTCTTTATATAATGAAATGTAATCCCATAGTGACAGTTTGAACAATAATCTCTGTTTTGTTAAGGACTAAAGGATGAGAATTTTATATATAAACGAAAAAAAAAAATTAGTGATATTTAGTTCCAGAAATAGGGATGATGGAAGTCAATGAATGTGCTGATCACACACAAAACAGCTTAAATCCATTTCTTTGACCATAGCTAATTATGGACTACAATTGAAGAGAATTCAGTTTATTTTGAGCTGTAATCTTATTCATAGTTCTTATTAACAATCAAATCTAGAAGTTTTACGCATCTAAAATTCTACTTCATTTTTTCGCTTGACAAGAAAAAAATAAATAAATACTTGCAGAATATCGAATCACACCTTGAACTGTAACCATATGTTTCTTTCTAGTGGAGTCCTATCTGATCAATAATAAAATAAAAATTAAAAGTAACTAGGCGAAGATTCGAACCCGGGTCGAGAGAATGGGAATTCTGCTCGGATCCAATGAGCTACGGAAGAAGCTACACGAAACATCTACGCTATAAGTATATGGCGATAATCGTAAGCTTCACGCTGTGAAAGAACTGTTTTTCCTTTAATTAAGTTTTACGATATTTCTATAGTGTTTTAAGTGAACTGCAAACAGATAGATCATGCAGTTATCAATTTGGTTAGGGATTGAGCATTAAAAACTTTTAAAACATTTAATTAAATCGCGATACGGTAGCAAGGAATGTGTAGCGATTTCATTCTAATAGTAATGGGAAAAAGATAGTATCCCACGGAAAACATGAATTTTCTTATGTGACAGAGAATATATCACTTGGTAGCAGGGGCGTAGCCAGGATTTGAATTCAGGAGGACCGCTGGCTAAATGTTCATTTGGGATGTGTCCGGGGGTTCACCCCGGGAAAAAGTTTAAGTAAAACCAAAAGTAAAATTATAGCATAATTAAACGTGTGATTTTGCCATTTGAATGTAAATTTATGTCCCTTACTGACCAAAACAAATCTTATGGGCGCAATCTGCTTCCTAAGCCCCGCGTGTGTGCTTCTCCCTGTTCCCAATAGAAAATTTAGTTTAGGTATTTTCTGCAAAACTATTCGCGAGATATAGAATTTCATACTCAGTACTTCTGTTTACTTGGTACGGGAATTCATAGAATTGGAAATAATTCCTTTGTGTAAGTATAATTATGCAGAACAGCGATGAATAAATGTTTTGTGTTGCTTAAAATGTATGCAAATTGTTAGGAAATTTTCTAGAGAGGTGGAAAATATTCTTCTCAGGCTGGGACAACAGTAATTAAGTTAGTGCCAAGGAAAGAAAAACTAGAGACGGAGAATTTCCCTAGCTTCCCCCTACAAATAAATCACTGGTCGTAACGAACGCTTTACTGACGTATGACCGTCTCTCACTCTGTGTGGCTCCGTGGATGAGTGAGCAAAGGCGTGGCATGGTAATCATGTGGTTTAGGGTTCGAGTCCGGTTGAGGCCAGTTGGTATTTTTTTCCATTGTTCGTTCCCCATATCTTAAGATGTTTCTCTCCCTCCCTAATCATCTGATGCTCTCAACTGAGTTCTCCACTTGAATTCAACAACTGGTAATGGGATGCTCTCAAGTTCGGGTGAGCTTTTACATGTCTACTTACAAAATCAAAATTTTCGACAAAATATGGATGCTATCCGAACATTTTGTCTCCAATTCTGAATTTGCACATGTGAGTGTATTTCTCCTTCATCATATTTGCATCTCCCATTCTCCTATGTTGTCAGTTATGAGAAAAGATGGCTTGGGAGCAAGATTTCAAATCATAAAAGCGCTATACCAATGGGCTCATTCTCGCTAAGCATTTGATTAAAAGTATATGTTTTTATACTGTAGGAGGGGAGCATTCGCTCTTCCTACCCCCCCCCCTCCTGAAGTGACAGAATATTTATTTAGGTTCTGCAAAGTCATTTCAGATCAAACGACTTAAAGAGAGTTCATTCCAACAGCAACAGGATTGGGCTTTCATTTGTTGCTGCACTTTATCTTCACGAATAGGACACATATCAAGTAGTATGTTTGGCATAAGAACTAAACGTCTAAGATTCATCTCATTTTGGAAAAATGATGCTGTAGACGGTAGTGGGAATTTCACCCAAGTGTACGGGAATTTTCAGTGCCTGGCGATTATGCCACCCGCCTTCTTTTAAAGTTAATTCGGTTGCAATACTTCCCGGCAAATACTTTGGACTCAACTGGTGGAGCTCTCTTGCCGTAAATCTCCATATGGCTGTACCATCCAGAAGTGTCCCCCGCTGTACAACCCAGAAGCCCACGACTACACTTTTCTGTTGTCAAGTAACAAAGAACGGACGGTGCATATGCAGCGCGATGATATTATGTGGCAACGCCGGGTCATAGTAGTGTGTGGCAGCTGGCAGATATATATGTATGTTGTTGAAAAGCTGTAACAATAAGAAAAGGGGTGTTCTTTCTCCCGAACTTTCACACAAAACTTTTCTCTTTATTATTATTTTTCTCTCATTCTGTTTCCTCCACTGGGTTATTCTTCCCCATTGCAAGGGCAGATGCAGCTTGCATTACATTACATTATTCTACGTAGAACGTGAAGTGAAAAAAACTTTTTTCTAACCACAAAACAAGTATGATTTTCATTAACGCGAATCAAAAATTCGTTACGAGATATCGTGTGACTTTTTGGGTGCCCCAACAAGTCAGCAGTTTTGATGACCAGTTGACAATGTCATCCTATATGCGTATGTTGTTATACGTCTGTGGGACAGAAATAAAATTGGAGCCAAAGCCGTTTTTGAAAGTGATATATTTGTGACCCTGTCTTTATTATACCTTACCTGTACAATGTTCTTTTCTTCTGGCCAGTTAGAAGGTTTTCCAACTGAGTACATTATTACGCTGTAAAGCAACGCATTAAAAACGAGCATCTATTCTTTAAGTGTGCATAAAGGAATTTGATAGTGGAGGGGAAAATGTTATGGATCCTGAAAAATCGGTTCAATTTCAGCGAATTGATGGTGGTGTGGTGGTCATCATCTTTGTCAGGACCATCTGACGCTGTTGCAGACTGACAGCTTCACCCTCTTTTGCTTCACACGATTTTACTGCTTTATTCTCCTCTCGCGTCCAGAGCCATAATGAGGGATCGCCATATTATACCATTAGTTCTTTTGATCCGAGCTTACAAACTAAAGTGGATCAACATTTTGCAAAAAGCAAAAAGCAAAATAATAATAATCAAATAAATAAATAAATAAATAAAGAGTTTATAATCAGTTATTAAATTCTGAAGAGTCTTCATCCCGGCGAAATTAAAATACCGCTATTTTTACAGTAATTGTGTGATATCTTCAAATAGACAAAAGATAATTGAAATATGGAACAAGAGCGCCCTAGACAATATTATTTTGCGTGAGGTACCGTTATCACAAGTCACCTAGTGGCTTTCCGTTTTTAGCTGTTTAGAAACGCGAAAATAAGTGCCGATTTTCAAAATGGCTCGAAATCGAAAGCAGATAAGTGAGTCGTGATAACAGTATCTCATGTAAAATAATATTGTCTAGGGCGCTCTTGTTCCACATTTCGATTATCTTTTATCTATTTGAAGATATCACATAATTACTGTAGAATTAGCGGTATTTTAATTTCGCCGGGATGAAGACTCTTAAGAGACACCAATGGTTTGGAGAGATGTGCAAGAAATTTATGGTAAATTGCAGGAGAAAATAATCGTTCTTTATTGATTTTAGTGAATCTTGATTAGTCCTTCGTTGATTTTAACAAATCTTTATTAGTCCTTCATTGATCTTCCGTAGTTCTTCATTAATTTTAACAAACTTTTAGTAGTCCTTCACTGATTTTAACAAATCTTTATTTAATTGTTCATAGATTTTAACAATTTTTTATTAGCCATTTATTGATTTTAACAAATCTTTATTAGTCCTTCATTGATTTAACAAATCTTTGTTAGTTCTACATTGATTTTAACAAATCTTTGTTAGCCCTTCATTGATTTTAACTAATCGTTATTAGTCCTTCATTGATTTTAACAAATGTATTGCTGGGTACACAGTGGCTCAGTGGCTGACGGTGTGATGTAGTCGAATGCCCTGAGTAGTGATGCCAACCTGACACAATATGAAATCGCATGTCGAGAGGCAAAAAAATCCCATTTTAGGTGCGAATTTCCCACGTTATACTAATTAAACGTATGCTATAATATTAAAAAATTAAATTTCTCTGTGTTAGTCACTTTTTACAATATCTAAATGAATAAGCCGTAAATGTCGATCTTCTCGAAAAAATCCCATATATGCTGCTTATTATCTTTTTCCGAGAAAATAAGGTCAAAAACTCCCACGATATGGGATTTTTCCCACAGGTTGGCATCACTGGCCCTGAGGTGTTAATCGTGAGGCGAAATCTATCGGGAGTTTGGGTCTCTCTGAGCAACATTTACCTTTTCAAAATGCCCTCGAGGTTTCTGTGTTCCTGTCCCAGTCGAGTTCATTAGAAATTCAACAGTGGAAGAAAGAGTTGAATAACTTTTTTTTTTTTTTTAATAGCTATATACTTCATTTACTTAACTTTAATAGATTCGTTTCAGGACTGATGTTTGTACTCTGTAGCCGTTAACGACAGAAAATGGTTTGTCATGTAAGCTTAATGGTATAATACTTCGTTTGATGAACGTGTGGAGATTTGGAAAGAAAGCATCTGCCTCCTTCTAAACATTGGTCATCGAAGACATTGTGATTCCCATTGTTAGGATTCGAGTGGTAAACAGTTCTGATCATCTCGTAAGTCTCTGTTGCTGATTCTTCGAACTTACAACAAGAAATGTTCTATTCTGTCTTTGTTCCATGGAAGAGGTCCATGACAATGAGAACCACAGTGTCTTTGATTATCGGGCAAAACATGGTCTAAGAATCCATAACAATGGAAAGCAGGGTATCTTCGATGATCGATAGAAGGAAACAGTTACCGTCTTTACCAGATCTTCATCCCTTTAAAAATAAACAATCTTACGGGATAAGGAATTTTCTGTCGATAGGAGTTACAGAATACCAGCATCAGTCCTGGAGCTTTACTCAAACCTTGTAGTATTCTCTAATTCTTTTTTACACTACGATTGCGATATACAGATAGTGCTGCCCTTGTGATTTATATTTATTTTACTCACTTTTGTTTTACAAATTCTTCAATATTATTAGCATTTAATGAAAAAGAAAAAGAAATGTCTTTAACATGACACATATATCAAGCAATAGCTGAACTGAACAAAATAATTAGCTTCAGTGTCAATGCTCAGGGGTAGTTGTTGATAAAATGGATTTCTTTGAAAAATCTAAAAAATGACTTCGTATGGGGACGGGGACCATGCCACTCATTGAGATGAAACTTAAACTGAAATGTATCCTCATTAATCTCTTCATTACAGTCAGCATGACAGTACATTATGTGGTTAGTGAGATATAGCCTTCATTAATTATAACATTTTAATGTCTGCTTGACTGAAACATTGCTCAATGATCAGACATACACCTGTTCATAGGTCACATCAAGTTGATCAAAATAACATATACTTGTGAATACATTCTTATGTATAGTTTTGAAGAAAATAAAAAGAAACCGAACTTTTGATGTTAAAAGGTATGCCTTGCCCTGCAAAAAGTAACTGATACTTTTTATTTTCCTGAAAGAAATAATTAATTAATTACGTACTAATGTATGTGTAGTAAAATGCGCTGTTAATTAGCAGATTGCAACTGTTGTTGTTTCTCTTTTTCCGGGAATGGCATACACACACATTTTTTACACACAATTTACTTGTAAATGAAGAACGAGAGTAATAGATTTTTTTAAAACATAGAGGTAAACCTTTCTTTATGTGATAGCAATAAAACAAAGAATATTTCCCACAGAAATGTTATAATAGAAACCAGGGGTACCCACAGGGGGGGCTATGACGCAAACTGGGTCATTGAAATATTTGGGGGGTTAAAAATCTATATAAGTATGTTTGAGGGGGTGTAAAAATTAATCGAAAGTTTTTTTCATGGAAGAACACCTACGGATAGACAATTGAGGGGAGTGGTGCGTCATGGACATGAGGGGGGAGCACCACTGATAGAAACGTTCATATACCTAATATGTATATCTATCAGATCAGATGAAATTTGGGAATGTAATGTAACATTTGTATAACATTCTTGATTTATTTGATGTAATAGTTGACATCTATGTTAAGAATTGACTCTTTTTCTTTCTGTTTCCTCCAAGGTATTATCAACTGTTAAGAATGTTCGTTGAATTATAAAGAATATTTGTACATCACTCACAGTAAATAACATAGAAATGAAGCTTTCAATTTAACATCTCATGATTATGCCCTTAAGGCTGAATCAAATCCTTGGATGATTAATAGAAGATTATGAACTAATTGATGGAATGGGAATGTGGGAAGAAACGGAAGAACCCCGAGAAAACAAACGGATACGGTATTGTCCTACATAAACACAATGTGGGATCAAACCAAGGATTCCTAGCACTGGAGGTGAGCGCTCTATCACTCAGGCACCGTGTCTTCTACTCTTAATAATGGGAGGATGTAGTAGGTAAGTCCCAACAAACCAAACTTGGAAGCAAATGGTGATTTTCTCACGTTCATTGACATCGTGCAATGAGCAAAAATAGGCTTGTGATTTTATCACGGAGCTTTTTTTTTTTTTTTTTTTTAACATTCTCACTAGTCAGTACAGATATTTTTGTCGGTCAAGTTCCTAGTACATAGGTACCCAAGCAATGAACCTTAAAAAAAGACAATTCACATTCTTTCATCAAAATGAAATGAAATGAAATCTTTGAGTTTTACGTCCCACGGTTATGCCGGTTAGGCTAAACGAGACTGTGATGATGAGTAATGAATGAAATGGTGGAATGAAGAAAGTGGGAGGAAACGGGAGAACCCCAAGAAAACCCAAGCACACGGTGTTTGTCCGCCACAAGGATCATTTGGCGTTGGTTGTTATAGAACCCGGGACCCCAAGCACCAGAGGTGAACGCTCTACCACTGAGCCACCGCGGCCCCCATTCTTTCATCAATGTGAAGATTGTGCTAAACAGCTTTTTAACGAAAACTTTTTTTTAAGGTATAGCCAACATGACTGCACAAATGGGTCATAACCGGAGAACGGAATCTCGGATAAAAGAACCTAGTGCTTATTTCCAGCTTATATTCCTAATGTACGAGTGGATGGGGAGCAGGGGCGGCGACAGGGTTAGCTTTTAAGCATGGGAGATTCATGAGATCTTCAAGAAACAGAAACTGATAGATCATTATTTGGCAACTGACACACATTCCGTTTTCACTGGCCTTTAATGGAGTCAAGTTCAAAATAATTTATTTCCCATTTTTTGTATTGTTTTCGAACACCCTGCATACATAAAAAAATTGATTCAGAAGCTCATTTTGATTTTCTGACAAGCGTTTGAAATGAAGCCAGTGTGTAAAGTTCCTGAATTAAGTGGGAGGAGGGTGAAAAGATGGAGCGATAAAAGATAGTTGGGATTCGCTTGTCGATGGAAGCAAGTCAGCTTTATGTTAGCGTGTATAAGGAGAAAAGAGTGACCGTAAGGAGAAATACACCGTTGAGTTATATGACATTGTCGCTGAAAGGAGATAACACCAGGGTTTTACGATCTAATAGTATTCGCAACATGCTGTAATACCAGAGATAACGTGCTGCGATGAACAGGAGAGAACTCGATACCTTTTCTAGTCATTCTATTTTCTTCTATCTGTTAGGGATAATCGAGGACAATTCATTGGCTTTTAACAGCTAAGACTACATTGCAAATAGTAAGCTTGTAAAGAAGCTGCCGTTAGTTCGTTACTCCTTCACCAAATCCATAAGTTCATTTCTTTTCTGTCAATAAGTATCATATATTCTTGTATTTTGGTGGTCGAGTACCTTTATTTAATTTAAAATTAATTCTTGTTTATATATACACAGTAGTTCTTTTACAAGTATGGGTTGTTTAATCGACCAATTGGAATGTAAATATCCCTTTTCGCCACTGGCATTATTCTCATAACCATCGATAATATTCCTGAACTATTGATCATAAATTTACTGAAAAAAATCATATAGTGTGTGAGAGACTTTGTGCCGTATAATCGCTTATTTACCGTTATAATCTTCATTATATACTGTATGTATAAACTTATTTTTATTCGCAGTACAAACAAACATCTACTTTTGTGAAATACGAATCCGCCATTTGATGTTAACTGTTAATTTGTTAATGTAATACTTGGAAATGTTTCTTCATCAGATCTATAGTATAATTTTCACCCAAAGGATTTATTGTTATATCAATGTCCATTGAAGGAATGTTGTTACCAGTAACGAGACAATTCTTCAGTTGATTGGGTAGATCTGAGTAACGTTCAAGAATTTGACTCTATCCTTTAGTAGGCAGCTGACCCATGTGCAGCGGCAGCTTTTATTCTTGTAGCAGTCATTTTGGTTTTCTGTGAAGGAGAAAAGAACACTGCATTTGTAACAAAATTAATTTTAAGTTAAGGAGTAAGAAACTCCCTTCTAAAAAAATAAAATATACTCACAGAGAGACTTACCTAAGTGTAACTCACCGATAAATAAGCAGCCCGAATACTGAGAGGTGAGAAGACTCACTCTAAGTAAGCATCCCGAATGGTGAAGGATGCCGAGGCTCACTTTAATCAAGCATCCCGTTAAAATAAGTATAGAAAGGGGTTTCAAATGGACCTGCAACCTTCTCGCAGTAACCCTTACCAACTCTGATTGTTCTTGGCTAACTGCAGAGCATTTCAATCAGAAGACTTCTTGTAATTGTAATCACCATATTGGATCCGCCATTTTGAATTTGGTAATTTGGACGTCAGATTCTGAATTTGTTGTCCTCAATCCTCCTCCTGGCAGTATGTTACTACTATGTTACTACCTCCTGGCAACTACTACATTAAATGATTGTTTCCTGTCTTGGCTTGAAGACCACTACTAACATTCAAAGGATGATTTCTACCGTTAAACCAGCAGCATTGCTGAAATTAAAAAAAAAAAAAAAAAAATACGTGTCGATTATTTTTCGATGTTCTATGCAAAGTGTCATTCAAGTCGGTAAGTTACACTTCCTAAGTCTCCTTGTTAGTGACGTTATTTCCATAGAGACGAACTTGGCTATTTGCTTTTTGCTTTTGTAATATGTCTTTAGCAATTGGTTTCCATTGCTGATTTTCTGGTTTTGCAAATTTCGCTACCTCGTTTTTTTTACATATTCAAATAAATCTACTACTTCACGTGCTAACCATTATTCTACTTTATATATATATATATATATATATATATATATATATATATATATATATATATATATATATATATATATATATATATATATATATATATATATATATATATATTATATATGAGACATCCTGGGTCGAGGTAAGGCTTGACACCTATTAGAATTCGTTGCGTACAGGAGGTGATTTAGTCAGAACGACGCGTCAGCTGCCTGTACTCCCCAGGATTTCGTTTTGCAGACATTAGAGGCATTAGGTGAAAGCCAGAAACACGGATAAAACGAGAAAGTAATTCCTATCTTCTCCGGACATCGAAGATGGCCAATTTGTAGATAGACACGTTAGTAACAACTCCACTGTCGCTTTTTAACCTTTGTCACTGTTACTCTAAAACTATCTGAAATTGTGTTTTCTAAAGATCATAGTTAGCCTACAAGTCTGGGTAGTGCTTAAGTTACTAATTTATTGTAAATATTGTAATATCCCTTCATATTAATAAATACCATTACAAGTACCACCAAGCGGTTGGTAGGTGCCGTCTTTGATTTAAAAAAAAAATAAAAAGAAGTCAGGAAAAATCTTCAACCCCTTCACAGGCTCTCCAGAACTGGCTATAAAAAAAAAGACGCACTGCGGCGAAAACATCAGTCACCAATTAATCATATCATACCTATCTCTTCAAATTGCTCTAGGCAGATGAGACTCCCTAACCTTATCTCAGTGCTGTTTTGGGCAAAAAGTTCCTTAGCAATCTCTAGGCTACACTGGGCAAAAAATATTATCGTACCTCTGCGCTGCTTCGGGCAAGAGGTTCCTTAGCAATCTCTGCGTTGCACTGGGCAAAATATACTATCCCATCTCTGCGCTACATCGGGCAAAAAGTTCCTAACCAACAACCATAAACCTCCACGATGTTCTGAACAGAAAGTCCCGTATAAAAGGGATCATTAAAAATATTACGTAGTTTGTATTTCAGTGTATGAACGGTATAAAAAGGGGAAAAAAGAAAGAAATCCATGTACCGCTTCTCTTGGATATTTATCATCTTATATTCTAGGAGTTAGAGAAAAGGACAACATATTAGATGTAATAAGTGTCAGATATCGCTTATAAGAGCAAAATGTCCAGCTTAGGGCAAGCGTTATTTCCGATGCACTGGATTACACCATTTTGCACCAGCCGTAGTTTTATGTCTATTACAGTCGGCAGAGACAGAGATGTAGCCATTCAAGATGGAAGACCTTGGAGAGAATAAAGACATTGCCAGAAAATATAATGTTTAAGGATTCAGGCACAAGTCCAGTAGCCTTAGAATCGGAAAGAATGATAGAGCTTTATCATGTCTTTACTTTGGATACATTGAATTATCAGTCGGCTGAAAGTAATCAAGGAAAGCAGAAGAAGACGGTTTACCAGATTTGAAGACAGTAGTAAAAGATCATGGAGTCGAAATCAGACACAGAGAATTAAATAAGGGAATCAGTTCTGGAGTACACTCTGTAAGGTCGCCTAGCGAACGTCAAAAGATGAAGTGTGTTAGTAAGTACAAACGGAAGAACAAGACAAAGTTTTTAATGATAGAAGTGCAGTAGAGATGTTATGAAACATCCAGAAGTCTTAGAAGATATCGGGAGAGAGAAGGAGGATGTAGAGTTCAAACTACTAATTCAAGTGAAATAAATGAAAAAGAGGAGGAGGGGATGTTTAGCCAAAAGCAGAATGTGTGTTTATAGAGTTCATATCTAGGAATAAGAAGATACAAGAGATGAATGACAGTATTATGAAAATGGAACAATAGTTGATAAGCCTGGAGAAAAAAAGAAGCTTAGAGACATAACAATAGTTTCAAATAGGAAATTGTTTGTCAGGTAGGGATCTATCAGCGTAACTGTTTATTAGCTTTGTGCACAGACAGGCGTTTGCCGGCTATTATTAGGTTATACATCTAAAACTTTATACAACCTGCTGTTCATACTTCTCGTTCGGGTTGCATAACTTCGTGACAGAGAGAACAAGTGAAGACTTAAATATAAATAGAATATGATTGTTTTATTATTACTATTATTATTTGAACAACTAGTATTGTGTACCTGCATACCTGTATAGTTACGTAGATATATTATTAAGAAAGAGTTTATATTATTCTGGAACATCCATAAAGAAATGTGCGGGTAGTCGATCTCGATAAAGTAAAATTAGGTCTTTATAATATCAAACCAAAAAGTAATACAGCACACGTTTTCGTACAGTGAGAACTCGTTTTCGGTGCCAATGGCATGGTTATTGGAAGAAAGAACAAAAAAGATACTGAATGTGTTTGAATGTGTATCGTCTCCTTTCTGTTAGTCAAGGGAAAGGTGGCACCTGTGTTGAAAGAGATTATAATATTTATATATTTGCTTTATAAGGATATGAATTTAGAAAGTATTTGACATACAGTTCATAAGTAAAGTTACGTACTATTGGAATAAAGCACTTTTATCTACTAGCTACTCGTAACACACAATCGTTGAAATGAATTTCAATCTGACATTTGTAAATAAAGAGTTTTATTATTTCTTATTTTGTTTTATCTTATGATCAATGACTGGTGGTCAGTCCGTGGAGGTAGCGTAATAAAAAAAAAGGAAATAATAAAAAAGTCACACTTTTAACCAGTTGACTTTCGTTTCTCAGTTTGAGAATCTTTGTATCAGATATATTTGTATTGTGACAATCGTGGCCTCGTAGTTAAGAGTTTCAGTTGGAAATACCATTAATTGTTGAAATTATTAAATGCGACAGAAATTCTTCAGATAACTAGTGTGGTCAACGGCTCGGCTCACGGCTCAGTCACCACCGAGCCGAACTGAGCCAATACCTCATTCCAGTCGACCCGGCTCAAGCTATTGAGTCAGTTGAATTGAGTCGTGAGCCGGTAGCTCACGGCTCGAACCGAGCCGGTTGACATCACTACAGATAACTACTGTTCCAATAATCATCGTAAGAATTCATTATTTAAAATGTTGCTACTAACTTCAGATCCAGTTCAAAAATAGTCATTACGAACTTACTCGTCACTTTAGTTGTGATTGCAGTATGAATCAAGCGAATTTATTGTGGAAGCTATATATACAGTAGGTTATATTTAGCATATCACATTTGAACTCTTATATCCAGTCTCCCTTACAAAGAGAATCAGGTGTTACGTGTACACTGTCGGACATATATTAATGAGGCAGTACGTATGACCCTTAGGTGAGATGACTGAACAGATAGACTATTTTTCACAATATTATTAAAGAGCTAAGTCAACTAATTAAAATGCAAAGTAACAAATAATAATAATAATAATAATAATTTGTTTTTGATCGTTGTATGTCACGAGCTTAAACTTTATCGATTATATGGGATGACACCAGGGGTGTTTCTGTTAAATATTCAGTGCAAATTCTTCAGTATTATTTACTTAATATGAGACATACACCGTATATCAACCGATATACCTCTTTGAGTTGAATAAATCCATGTGGATGAGTGTAAATTTTCATAACCGGGTATCGAACAAATGAGAAATACCTGATTATATATATATAAATGCTGTCAGATAACCATGTCACCTGATTAAGATGAAACGGACATTGAACTATACCCTTATTAAGGTTTTCATTATGATGTTATCAAGATCGCAGTACACAACAAAGTTATTCAAATATGTTCCAAAATTATGATTAATTTCAATTTTTGATTAACTGTAATGTTGTGCAGAGATTATATATATATATATATATATATATATATATATATATATATATATATATATAAATGTGTATGTGTGTAATGCCGGTTGTTCTAAAAATGGCGCCCACAAACCTCAAAAATCACTATTCTTCAAGTCAAAATAAAGCCTATATGTATTTGTATATCTTTTGGGTCCTCGTCTGGAGACGCGAATTGAACTATGTGGCAACGTCGTAGATAAAGAACCAAGGACAATAGAGTAACTCTATCAATCCAGCAAATAGTTGCATCGATTCTTTCCAGATGACAGCTAAAGTCGATATTGATTGACCTATTATCACTTATTTTTGTAGCAGTCGATGTAACTGGTTGATGGATTCGTAGAATAGTGCTAATAGTTCAACGTTAATCTGCGACGTTGCCACATAGAAAAATTTTAATTCCCCGTAGCAGCTGAATGATGCCCCGGAAGATATACCATCATGTAATAGTTTCGCTTTATTTTGGACTGTAGAATGGTGTTCTGTTGTTCGTGATATATTTATTCTGCGACCTCTGTTAAGGACAGGGTTGGGTAATTACGCGTAAAAAAAGGTTTTCTACGTGACGTGTAAAATACGCGTAAAAAACGCGTAATTTACGTAAAATACGTAAAGTACGTAAAAAATTAGAAACAGGTCTACAAATTAAAAGAAAACGTTCTACGCGCTGAGCTTTAAAAAAATTCATCCTAAAATTGTATGGAATCTAGCTGGATTTTGCAAAACTTAATCCGTAAGCATAAACTGGGAATTTTGTATTGGCTTTGTAAAGTAGCATTGTATAATACGGTTTGCATGCGTGACTGTTCAAAACCCATTTCATCATGTTTCATGTTTTAAACCCTCTGTAATCGAGAAAAGTTTTATGCCAGAGAAGCCATGGAAGAAACTATTGTGCAATATAACAACAATGGTAAGCCTTCGTGGTCTCCATTTGTGACGACTTTCTGCAATGTCTGAGAAAAGCATCACGAACAAGTAGAGGAGTTTCTGCTGGAAAACCTCGGCCCTTCAGAAATAACTAGCTACCAGCAATATCGGGGAAAATGTGGAAATTTTGAAGAACTTATGAAGAAGGGAATTACAACACCACGCACATTCTGGTATTTCGCTACTCGGCAACATAAGGAGTTGTCGGAATTTGCTATGAAGTTACTGAACATCCTAGCATCTTCAGCGCAAATTGAAAGACTTTTTCTCAAATTGGTCCTTTGTCCATAACGTCACAAGAAACTGGTTCAGCTTCGAACGTTCGAAGAAACTACTTAAATATACTACACCCTCAAATTACTAGACCACTCAAGTTATGAATATTAGTGTGATTAAGAGTATTGTGTTCGAATTGTACTAAACTATAATGGAAATGACATGTAACATTTTTTTTTTTTTTTTTTTAGAATTAAAACAATGGCTAAGTTTTAAATGAAATGATATACGCAGTTTTATTGGAACCAAGTGAAATATATTCAGTATTCGAACTAGGAAGAAAGACAAATTGTTTCTTTCAAAAAAAAAAGAAAAAAAACCGAAGAAACAAGTAGTTTAATATTCTGTTGAGTATTTTCTTCAGTTTTGTCTATTTATTATGAGCATGAAAAATGTCTACATTAAATGTTCAAATGATAGTGAAGTGCTAAGGGAAGTAATATATATAGTGTTGTTGTTGGACTTGGAAGAAAAGAGCAAAATAATTGAGTTCAGTCCGAAAAATTTAGTATAATGTTCTGTTGGGTGCTTTTATATTTTTTCAGTTGTGCGTGTTTAAAATGAGAATCTAAAATAACTTTTACATCGAAAATTCAATATGTCCCAGTGCTAAGTGAAGTGGTATATATAGTATTCGTTGAGACGTGGAAGGAAAACAAATCAGTTTATTCTAAAATTTCATTATTTCAATATTCTGATCAGTATTTTTCGTATCAGTTATGTGTGTGTGTTAGTGTGTAATATGAAGGGGAATTGAGCCTAACAGTCAATCTCTTTTTCTTTTCTGATAGAAGTTTTAACGTATACTGAAATGTTTTGAGTTTTATATTAAAAGCTGCAAAGGTATAACAATAAATTGTTATAATCAAAAGGTTACTTGATACTTTCAAACATATCCGAACCAACACATATGTTTAATGTGTGTGCTTATATGTTGGGTGGTTGTGCTTGGGTGTGCGCTAATAGGTGGAAAGTAGTAGTGGGCCGGCGAGGGGCTATCCAAAATTATCTTTTATTACTATGATTTGGCATGAAATCATTACTTTTAAATATAATGTTTAGAATATAATAATGTTTTAATGCTTAAATAAGAAAACTAAACTTACAATATAACCGACTATTCAAAATTATCTTAGTTTTAATGAAAGAAATATAGTTTTCTACGTCTGCGTAAAAAACTGGTTTTCTACATGACGTATAATACTAGTAAATTACGCGTAATTTACGTAAAATACGTAACAAGTAAATTACCCTGCCAACCCTGGTTAAGGATAATGTTTCCTTAAATCAGGATGTCTTATATCGATGGAACGGTAACTGATATTGTGCCAATGTAGTAAAGCCTTGATTGATTAGTTATTCTATTCACCAATCATTATTCTTAATATATCACTGTAATTTAGGCTCCTCAATTTATATTTTCCAAACATCGTTTTCATCTACAAGGGAAAGAAACTGGCCGCCGATTGTGTTGTTATTTAAAATCAGATCTAATTATATTTGTAATTTGTTCCTGAATTCAATAAAATATACGAAATATTCCAAACGAGCTAGCGTAAGATAATGTTATCGTTTGTGCTTCACGATTCAAATATGTGGCCGGTAATGTTTGGTACAAGATAAAATGACACGAGAAATAAACTATTGTCTCGTAAATTTAGATGGCCTTTTGTCTCGTTTCGGTTCTTAGAAAGTTTTTCTCGTCTCGTTAAGAAAATATATCTTTTAATTTTATAGATTAATTTATAAAATGTATGGCCTGAGTTTTTTCGTAATTTCATTTAAAAGTTATGAAAATCTTTACGCGTCACTAGAAGCTGACATAACAACATTTAAAGTATATATATTGTGTTACGTTGATAAATACTCTTTATTTTTTTTTTTTCGTATGATCACTTTTTCAGTGTATATTTTTTAACCGTGCGTAAAGCGGTGTTTGAGACCTAAGACTTGGGTGAACTAGGTTTGCTCACGACATTCGTGAAATTACTCATTTCGTCTCGAAAAAAAAAAAAGATGGAAGAATTGTCAAATTTCTCGACGCATCTCAGCTTTAGAAACATACTTCTCGTCTCGTTATTGTGACGGACAAGACAAGAAATTTTCCATCTTGTGGGCAGCTAGTGACCAGTTACCCTAATTGAAGTTTTCCCAGTGTTTTTTTTTTCTCACTTCCAGTAGCCAGATGCGGAGGTGACACGTTTTTAAATATAGACTGACCGGCTGCCTTTCCTATTACGGCTGTTATTGTTATAGATTGTTAATTTCAGGTTAAATTTGTCTCATAAACTGTATCTGAAAGTTTGTTAAATGAATAAAATAAAATAAAAAGAAAAAGAAATTCAAGTACTCATAAATTGTGTTTCCATTTCAGTGTTTTTTCCCCTTTCTGATCTGTTTATCGTCAATCCCTCTCCGTTTAGTAAACTAATTTGATAAACGATGATTTAGCTCTTCCCCCCTCCCTCGAGTCTGTATTTGGGGATAATTAAATTCTCTTTATTTGCCATTTATCACCAACAGAAGAATATTGATTTACAGACAGGGAAAGTACGTAAGCATTTGAAATTGTTTGGTTTTTAACTTTTACTCAATTTGTGTGATTTTTGCTTTTCAAGGTCGTTTATTGAGTGAATTATTTAACAATCCTGATTTTTAAAAAAATAATGAAGTTAGATGGTGACAAAATATTCAAGAAAAATTCTAAATGAAGAAATAAAATAGTGTCTCATCATACAATCCAAAGGGCTATTAATGAAAGTGTTGTAGCACTTCTGACATTACTGTTATGTGAATGTGAGTACGTCAGTCTTTACCAGGATTGCCTTGTTCTTACATCAACGCTATATTGGATACAATGTAGAGTTATTTAATAAAATTACAAGAAATTACTAGCAGATATTCTGTCATAAAATAATGCTTGAATTATTCCGACAAAATACAAGTAGTACATTGATATCCTGATAATATGTATTCTACCATTACTGGCAGATCACTTATCACAAACTGCTTAGCAAACCTTTTCGACTTGATTGTATGAATCATTTGGTGTTTAAATATCGTCAGTCAGTTATAACCTCATTCGCCCCTGCCCCTTTTTCCTTCCGTCATACCTTATATTATGTCCCTCATGATACTGTTCCTTTTCAGCGAATACCCCAACTAGTTTTCCATCCTCTTTTTAATTTCATCTAAACTTGTTTTTTTCTCCTACTATTCATAACACTTCTTCGTTCACTTTCCGTTCGATCCAGCTAATTTTCTCCGTTTATCGCCTCACCACATTCTATTTTTGTGATAATTGTTTCAATTTTTGTATTGGGTGGTCTACTGTTATATTATGTTTATGGAATAGTCTTTTAGTGCCCTAGCCGCACTGGTCTATCGGCCCACATGAGATCATAAAAGTAAAGCAAGCCTGGTTCTGGTCAGTTCTTAAATGGTTGATATGAGCAATGCAGCATTCATTTTCCGCTATGGGCACGATTGGAAGAAAGAAGTAACAAATTTCGTTCAAGAAAGCAAACAGTGACGGCGATGAGACGAAGATGTGCGACCTATACATTTTGCAAACTTAAAATCACTGGCTGTTCAATGTATCCCATTCAGGAAAATGAAGTGAAGTGGAATCTTCTATTTGATGTCCCACTGTTATGCTCTGTAGGCGACAGGGTGCTGATGAATAAAGAAACTGATTATGAAATAATTGAGTAGGGAGAGGAATCTAGGAGGAAACTCACGGATACAGTGTTGGCCACTTCAAACTCACATGACCTGGAATTGAACCAGCTCCTCCTATCAGAGTAATGCTTTTCAGGCCTTTGTGTCAAGAAGTTTTCGTTGTGAGTTTAACATTATAATGTGTAATTCTTACATATGTATTTTCTTATACAACATCTGACAAATCCGTGCACATAACATATTAAGGATGGTAAAACCATACAGTGTTACTGTTGGCTAAAATGATGATTATTTCGTTCCACTGCAGATAGTCAATAATAATGCTTCTATAATAACATAAGCTTAATCTCATGCTTCAGCTTTTGTGTGACTTTGAATGAGACATTTTTGCTTTTGTTTTCGTGGTTGGAAGTTGTGCTGCAGCGACACTCCATTGTCTCGTCAGCGAATAATACAACCTTTTCAGCATGAATGACTAAAAAGGCAAACACTGTCGCCTGAATGCATGATGCAGAAACTAACATGCAATTTCACAAAGAACAGGGTGAAAAGGGAAGTAAGAAAACACAACATTGTTTATCTGTGTAATGTTGAAAACTCTGGGTTCGTTCTTTCTGGGAAAACTTTTTATTATAAGCCTACACTCTTACTTATCTAACTTTTTAATCTTTCTTTTGATTGTGATAGGGGGAGAAAGAAGTAGTTTCGAGCTTGATAACATGGTAAATTTTCTGTACCTTTTTCAAAAATATTGTCTATAGTATTATAGTCAACATATAAAAAATAGTTCATTGTGGGTACTCCTAAATTATAAACACAGTTTATCTTAAGAAATTTGACACCCGGTAGGAATGTACTTGCAGGCAGTTATATGGAATTCCATCTTACATCATTTAAGGGACAACGAACGCCATTTATTTTTCAACGCCACAAGTTCGTTTCATTATTATTATTTTCATTTTCTCGAAAGTACGGGTGAGAATTTATTTCAGTCAAAAATTATCCGCAATATAGCTATAACATTTCTTACATTGTTTATACTGAACCTCTGTCCTCGTTCATTTTATTGTTATGCTGTTATGGTCATGCTATGAAAAGTGTGATCCTAATTCCTCCATTTGTCTTCCTTTTGTGGGGCCGCGATGGCTCAGTCGTAGAGTGTTCATCTCTGGTGCATGGGGTCCCGGGTTCAAACCCTGCTCCCGCCAAGTGAACTTTGTGGTGAACAAACACCGTGTGCGTGGGTTTCCTCAGGGTTCTCCCGTTTCCTCCCACTTTCTTCATTCCACTATTTCATTCATTTCTCATTATCACCGTTTCCTTTAGCCTAGCCGGCATAATCTTGGGACGTAAAACTCAAATTTCATTTCATTGCCTTCCTTTTGTTGCAGATACATCATGGCCGCTCCATTAGAAGTTTGCACCAAAGAGAAACAACGAGCAGTGACCCCGTTTTTATGGTCGGAACAGTGTCTTGCCGCAACGAAGTGTCCACGAATGGATTGAAAAAATCAAAAATGATCGCATAAGTGCTACACAGGAGGAAGGAGCCGTAGATGGTCGTAACACTTGTGCGACCATTTTTGAACTTTTAAAATCCCTTTGTAGTCACTCCGTTGCAGCAAGACATTGTTCCCGTATTGTGCCGAAAGTCTTTGATGAAACCTTCCTATCACAAAAACCGGATCACTGCTCGTTGTTCCTCTTTGGTGCAAATTTCTAATGGAGCGGCCATCATCTATCTGCAACAAAAGAAAACAAATGGAGGAATTAGGATCAAACTTTCATAGCATGACCACAGCAGCATAACAAGAAAATAAAATAAAACGAGGGCAGAGGTCACTATAAACAATGTGAAAAAAAGTTATAACTACATTGCGGATAATTTTCGACTTAACGTTCGTACAACCAAGTTGTTTTGTTCAGCTCTGATTTATCGATTGATGTAGCCTATGCCATATATTTGGACAATATAGAGTTAAACAGAATTTAAAAGTAAGAGTTAATGATTTAGGGGGGGGGGGCTACTATACACTATCTAAAATGAGAAGCTAGCAGTGAAAAAAGCAACTTTTCCCGAAACTTTCTGTTGTCATGTGTCCGTTTGAGGCTTAAAAGAAAGCTTAGTTTTGCAAAAAGAATAGTTTAAGTCGATTTTCTGAAGGTTGAAGGAAAAGGATTCAATGAACAAAATCATATTCCTCATTCAGACTACAGATGCCTAAAGGCATTTAAAAACTTAAAAATTTAAATGAAATGTGGTGGTAGTTATTGGTGCATCCCCTTCAAGAAATCCTGGATCCGGCCCTGCTGTAGACTATATCGGTTTGCTAACATCGTAACGGAAATCTTAATGAGGGTACATTTTAGTAACACCTTCACTTCAATAAGTAGCATGGTTCTTGTACAGCATAAATTTATAGATTTAAAATTAATTGCTTTTTTCTTAATTTTGTCGAAAACTACACATGAGATTTTACATTTTTTTTTGTTCAGCTCAATAAGATGTATAGATTTATATGTCTGATATTTGGACAAAAGTTTATTTCATTTAACGCTAATTGTATTGTAGAAATTATTTTCAGTCGTAAGTGAGAAATAAAATAATGCAATATAGATCACGTAAATGACTCATGAGAAGAAACTCAGGGCAATTGAATATTAATTAGTCTATTTGTTATATGCACCAGAAAGCCTATATATGCTCCAATGCTTAATTTATACTCCGTATTCTATCTTTGTTCTGTTAAATGAGAATTGAATATGTCAATTTGCAACTGTTTAGAATAATATGTTGTAAACAGTTAGTGAGCTCTCTGTATATGTGTGAGTTCTATTTAAATGATTAAAATGAAGTTTTCATGATTTCTAATTTATTCTTTGTTTACCATTTTGGGAGGAGTTTATTTTACTGACCCGATTTTCCATAAACATCTGAAGTGTGATGTGTTTTCATTTTTCAATACTATGAAAAATTACGACCCGCCTATTTGAATGTTCTTTTCTATTGATTTTGTGTTCAAGGAAAATTTAATATAAATTGTATATACACATTTATGTTTGCTGTCCTTTCATGTTCATAACATATAACATTTTTAGCTTACTGCCTTTACAGCATCAGTATTGTATTTTGATTTGTGCTCCTGTTTTTTTTTTTTTTTTTTCGGAGAAATCCAGTGACATTGGTGTTTAGAAAATATAGAAGGGTCGATACTATGTGGTGGTACTTGTTTTATGTCATTCTGTCTGAATCGTCGTAAATCAATCGGTGACGCTTTCTGGTGCCTCTTCGGTTGTCTTTCCGTGCGCCGGAATAATTCTTCAGCCTCCTATCGCGTCGCGTTGCATGCAGTCAGCATCTATACAAATCTACTAATGCCAATACTTGTACCACATTCTCTTGTATTGTATATAGTAGTTGTATTCAAATGATTTGCTTCTTCCCCTTATACCCATATTGGTTTATCTAAATTTGACATCCCTAATAATAAATAATAATAACAATAATTCATACTTAACGCCCAAGGGCAATTACGTAGTACAAATTATTCATCGTCAGCAAAGGATGTGCAGTACCAAATATATAGTTAACATGAAATTACAATAATTATTACTTTGTATTTTACTTATGGCGTACAGAAGTATCCTACAACTTATCAATCAACAAGTAAAACATGCTTAAAAATTATAATCCAAGCTGAAGTGTATATATAGACCCTACGATATCGTATTTCCATAACCGGCATCACATACAAGGAGACTTACGGAAGTGTAATTCATCGATGTAAATGGAACTTTGCATACTTCTAGAACATCGAAAAATAATTGACACGTATTTTTTTTTTTAAATCGGCAGTGGTGCGGGTTTAAGGGTAGAAACTACCCTTTGAACGTTAGGGATGGTCTCCAAGCATAGACAGAAAACAATTATTTAATGTAGAAGAAAACACACTGCCGAGGATTAGATCAGCTGATTCAGAATTTGACATCAAAATTACAAAATTCAAAATGACGGATTCAATATTGTGATTACAATTACAAAAAAGTCTTCTGGTTTGAAATGCTCTGCAGTTAGCCAAAAACATTTATAGTTGGTAGGGGTTACTGCAAAAAAGTTGCAGACCGATTTGGAACTCCTTTCTTTACTTATTTTAATGGGATGCTTGATTAACGTATCACCTCTCACTATATCTTTTACAGGTGTGCAGAGACTCACTTTAATCAAGCATCCCATTAAAATAAGTACAGAAAGGGGTTTCAAATCGATCTGTAACCAATGTAACCTCTGACAACTTTAATTGTTCTTGGCTAACTGCAGAGCATTTCAAACCAGAAGACATTTTGTAATTGTAATCACCATATTAGATCCGCCATTTTGAATTTGTAATTTTGACGACAGATTCTGAATCAGCTGTTCTTAACACACACACCCCTTGCAGTATAGTTTCTTCTACAGTAAATGGTTGTTTTCTGTCTATGTTTGGAGACCACCCCTAACGTTCAAAGGGTAATTTTTATCCTTAAACCTGTGCCATTGCCGAAACAATAAAAAGAAAATGTCGATTATTTTTCGATGTTCTAGAAGTATGCAAAGTTTCATTCAAATCGGTGAGTTACACTTCCGTAAGTCTCCTGTTAGTGTATGAAGTGGAGAATGAAATTAATATTTAGATTCAAATAGGAATTAGTATTTAAACTTAAAAAAAAAGTAAAATATTGATATAAAATGTCCCTTAAAATATTTCTTCACACTTTTCAACATATGGAGATATCGAGGAAAGAAATACTGTACGAATTCTCTGCGAAAAAACAAGCAAACAAACAAAAACTGTATTCATAACCGTCACAGATGTTCCTACAAACGACGTCTGCCTTTGTCCAGCATAGATTGTGTGCATATGCAGACAGCAGATATTTAAATAGTTGGGGAAGAAGGATTTCTGAAAACTGATCCATCACAATACCGATTACTACGGAACTTAAAAATAAAAGAAGAAAATACGAGAAGTACTAAAGCAGGTGTATTGAGTTCCTTACCCATATCAAGAATCTCTCATAATGAGAGGGAATGAGCTAACCTAAAAGACGAAGAGGTAAGCTCTCCCTGCTGGTTTAGTGGTTAGCACGTGTCCCTTTTGATTTTCCGTAGGAGAACACATATTTTTTCACTAACATTCACTTTCATTAATCATCCATCGTCACCTTTAAGCTAAAGGGACTACTGAACGTTAAACTAAAGAAAATTCATTTTTTTTATGAAGAGCTAAGTGAACTAGTTACTTATGTGTAGAATTTGTTCAACGACAGTAAATACATGTTATTATTTACTACCGGTCTTCTTTATTTTGAATCTCTGTAGAGAGCTGCGCTGCCACAGTGGTAGATCGTTCACCTCTGTTGCGTGGAGTCGCTGGTACGATCCCAGCTCGCGCCAAGTGAGGTTTGAGGTGGACAAACACCATGTGCATGGGTTTTCTCGGGGCTCTCCCATTTTCATTCCACCATTTAATTTATTTTCATCATCAGCATCTCCTATGGTTTGCATGGCATATTCGTGAGACGTAAAGCTCACTTTCATTTTATTATTTTTCGAATCTCTCTAGTTATAGATATTTAAGGAGAAATTTATTTTTGTTTAATTTGGGGACTAGGATGATTTCACGAGAATTTACGATATAATATATATATTTCAGACTTAAATCATGTACGCGATGTGAAAGTGAAATAATTGTATTTGTGCTGTATACTTTATGCATGATGTTAACTGCCTACTAATATTAATGGCAGTATTTATGATTTGAATTATATTTTATGAAATAGTAGCTTAAAGTGGTTGTCAGCATAAATTATCTGCGGTAGTACGAAGCTAAATTGGTATTGGTACTAAATATTGGGTACAATGAGAAATTAATTAGTATAGTAACAAAATTTAGGTGTAAAATCGCAGATTTACATAAACATAGTGTACTCTAGCAAAGTAACTCAATTAAATCGTTGTGCTATACATTTTTTTACGGAAAGAATGATTTCGCTTTAACGTAGGTGGTGGAAAGTAGATTATTATAGTGCAGTTTTACAATATGTCGTCAACTTAAAAAAAATAAATAAACTCCTCTATTTGCTTTATATATAGATAACCTCTTAGACTTCAATATACTCTTGGACCCATTATGTCCTTTCCCCAGAAACATGAGTGGGGTCGTTTTCAGTGGGTAGAGCTTAAAGGACTTTTCAAAATCTATTTACTTCGTTAATATTGTATATATAAAATAAATTTAAACATGTTCATTCTTCTCAATTATTCTCATCCTTGCTCTGTTCTTTTCAATTAAAATTAATTTTAAAAAATGTGGAAAGCTCCACTTTTATTTACACTTACCTTTTTAGCAGACACTATTTGAGTTTAATGCGTCACTATAATGCAAGGGAGGTAGTGATGATGAGGTGGATAATAATGGCCATATGACGAAATTGGGAGGCAACGCTAGAACCTCGGGTAAACCCATGTATTCCCCAGTTTCGATTTTGATGTTATTCTTAAGAACCAAATAAATGCGAGAATTAATGTTTCTAATTAAGACTATTGGTTTTGTTATGCGAAGGTTTGAGAAGTCGCGCGAGAGTTTTTTACTTACATCCCTTGTTATAAATCGAAAGTAAACTCTCTGCAGCCCAGCGTATGAAGGACTTTGTCTGTCCAGAAGACGCCAATTGATCCTCGCGGACACTGTTCTCAACGTCATTGTTACTTCAAGTTAGTACTAATGTGCACTACCTCTTAATGTAAGGATATCCTGAAATGCATCATGATGCTGAATCAACACCAAGATTCTCTGCCTCCACTGGGAATCCAATCCGTGACTATGCGCGCTGTAATTTTTCAGCTAGAGGTAAAGACTTCCCTCAATTACTATATCGTTAATAATTTCCCCCCAAAACACCCCAAAAGGACAGGGTATTAAGGTGACTTTATAGGAGCTCTAAGAAACAATAGATGATAACACGTGTCCCCTATTTTTGCAATATATTTTGTAAGTAGGAGCAGTATTCAAGATAATTGAATAATATTCAAGAGGTGAAAAATCTAACTTTGTCCAAATACAAGTTGAACCAATGATGATCCTTTTAAATACCGTGATTTTTATTATTATTATTATTATTATTTTTAGTATTCTATTTCTTTCATTGTTGAGAGCGCTTAATTTTTACTCTATAGATAGATGGTCCTAATAGTGAAAGCAGCAATATATCCAAAAAACTTTACGGATTATTGTTTCATCTGGTATGGAGGAAGTTTGAATTGTCATCTCTTGAATTTGAGTTATTTTGAATGTTGTTGAATATAGTGGAAAGATAGGAGACACGTCCTTTCATGTATTGGTGAAATTTGAGTATTTACTTGTATTTTAATAGAAGAAAAGAAAACTTTAGTGGTCTAGAAGGAGCGGGTTCTGGTTCGATTCCAGGCCATATAACATTTTTTTTTAGACATTGTGCTTGTGAATTTTTGCTAGCTGTCCGATTTCCCCCCAGATTTTCATTTCAGTAATCATTAGTTTGACCTCTAAAGGTTTCAAATCCCAGCCGATTTATAGAATGTTGCTGTGGTGGACCCGTATCGTTGTCATATCACTGTATAACAAGGTATATATGAAACTTTCTAATGCTTTCATATTAAATTTGTAGTGTATTTATAGTGATTCAAATTAATTAAAAGTTAACAGAAATAATTTGTGAAACGTGTCTAACATTTTGTTGTACAGAACTGATTCTCAGTTGCATATATTTTCCTCTCAAATAGATATATCAAATGACTGTTTATTGCAATTTCATGCTGAACTTGTTATCTGTAGATACGTATTTCTTTTTTAGAAATTGCTGCATATTTAGTTCTAAATGATTTTTTTTTTTTTTTTTTTGCTTGGTACATTATCTGCCAAATGGTGGGTAATTGATCATTAAATTAGATTTAAAAAAAGAAAAAGAAAACTTAATTGGTCTTTGTCGTGCTTGTTGGTATCGATTAAATCCCACCTATTAGCCAGATTGTCTGCATTGTGGGAATCCTTTTATTCCATGCATGCCGAGCTTCTGGAAAATCTGAAAGGTATTAAAATAGCAAGCACAGAATTATAAAGCTTCTTTCTCTCTCTCTCTCTCTCTCTCTTTTTTTTTTTTCTCCTTTCTCTGTTAAATGATTTATTGTATAATGAAATGAAGTGAGCAAATATTAGCTATTAGGAATGAATTATACCTGAAGTGTTAAAAGAAAACAACTGTTATTTTAAATACAGTATTTTAAAATTTTAGTTTATAGTCACGTTCAGTATTCTCCTGATTTTCAAAGGCTATTTATTTTAGCCTGTAAATTCTTCAACATTATCATCGTTTCACGAAAAGAAGTTCAAAGACCAATCAATGGATCTCATTGAGCTGAACAGAATGATATAGGTAAATTCTCATGCGTAGTTTTCGACATTATTTTAAAATCTCAAAATTGATGCTGTACTTAAACCACATCGCCTACTAAGACGAAACTGATGCTGAATTACACACTAACCAAGCTTTTCATTTGTGACATTAGGGGGTCACGGTGGCTCATTGGTAGAACACTTACCTCGGGTGCATGGGGTCCCTGGATCGATCCCCGGCCAAATAAGTTTGTAGAGGACAGAATCGTGCTTGTGAGTTTTCTCGCGGTATTTCCGTTTCCTGTCCATTTCCCCATTCCACCAATTCTTCCATCATCATCATCATTCATTTGCTTTAATAATCGTGTTCCTTAGCCTAAATGGCATAATTGTGGGACGTTGAATTCAAAAGATTTCATTTATGACGTTAGCGAGATGACAATATATGGTATATTAATGAGGTATAGCCTAATATTTTGACCAACTCTTAAATTTTCATTTTCGATTATCTCTTCATATTATCGAGAGATAAGACATGTATCAATCGATAGATCACATTGAGCTGATCAAAATGACACGCTTGAGGGTAATAAATCATCATGTGTGGTTCTCGAGAAAATCGATATATCACTAAAAAATATGTGGTTCGTTGTCAATCCGAGGCAATTTGTAGTTTTTTAGTATCTTTAACATTAACGCACACAGTCTTAACGGTGACGCACATACTCTTAACCAGGGGGTAAAAGTGGATCGGAAAAGGTAGGGAGACGGATGACGTCACGCCGTCTCGCGCGCCTCTCTTTGCCCATTGTAATTTTTTAGGAACTGAAGTGACGCCATTGCTATTTTTGGAAGTGGGGTAACGGCGTCCTCCTGGGTTCCCCCTCACTTTTACCTATGCTCCTAAGAGGACGCACGTACCCCTAACAATGACGTAATTATTCCTTAAAATACTTTCTTGAATTTGAGAAAAAAGTACTCATGTTTGACAAACCTTTTTCTTTAAAATGATACTTTGAATTCTTATTCACGGGAAAAATATTTCAGTAAAGAGAAAGTAAATAAATGAAACTTGTTATCTGTGGGGAAATGTGTATTTTTTTTTTTTAAAGAAACTTTTATTTCATTTTTAAGGGTGCGAGCGTATTCGTAAAATGTTTTGATCATAATTATGTAAACCTCGAAACACATGATTACGTATTCCTACTCATGGCCTCCTATGCCAATGTGTAAAAGGGCAAGAAACCCTCATCTTATTTGTTTGCATTTCCAGTTTTTTATATTTTTTTAGGTTGCTTTAAAATGCTGTAAGTTTAAATATTGCTGACCCCACTCCAAATTTTAAACAAAAACGTTCGATTGTGGAGAATTGATTGTCGATCCTTTGTTTAGGAGATACAGACATTACACGATCTGTCAAACACTGGTATGTTTTCTATATAAATCATCTCACGTTTTGGGGACATACTGAGGCCAGCCAGATCCCCCGATCTGTATGCTTGCGATTTCTTTTCTATGGAGGCACCTAAAAATCTAAGTGTTTGCATCACGTGTCCCCAACTTAGAGAATCTGAAGCATCGCATTAGTGAAGAGGTCATTGCAATTTCATCTACAACGCTGGTGAAAGTAATGGGCAGTTTCGTTCGTCGACTTCGTCAGTGTATAACAAAGGACTGTGGTTATCTCACAGATGTAGTTTTCAAGAAATAAACGAAAGATGTTCTCAACAAAACAAAACGTGACTTGGGGTATTTTGTCATAAAATAGCATTATACCACTCTCGTCCTTTACATTCACTATGTAGTGTTACTGTAGTACCTATAATAAAATGGTAGATTGCTTCTGCTGGACCCTGTATATATATAGCATATATATTTAATATATTCTTCAAACTGTAACTAAGATTGGATTTCTTAATAGCTAATTATTGTGTATACACTCTGCAGCCAGGTTGTTTATTTTTGTGTGTTGTTTTTGTTTCCATATACAAAATAGAAGAAAGTGGAGTAAATTTTAACTTTCTTCATTGAATGCCTTTGTTCAAATACGTGATTTTCCCCCTCCCAATTCTTCTTAAAATCAAAAGTGAAATCCTGTTCTTTCAAACTGTTTTGCTGAGGATGACAACAGCCATCGAGCGTATGCATATCAAATATCACATAATTCGTTGAGCTTATGCTGAAGAAGATAAAAGATTTCTTTCTAAGTAACGTCCAACGACTATGCACTCTAGGCTGAAGGAAACGGATGAATAATGAAAATCAGTGATTATGAAGGAATTGGTAGAATACTGATGTAGGAGAAAATGGGAGAATCCGAAAAAAATCATGAATAGGATATTGTTCACCATAAACTCAGATAGTCTGGGATCAAACCAGACTCTGCACCAGAAATGGGCGGTTCACCACTAAATACTAAAGAAGTAGAAAGAACTCACCAATCGAGAATCTTTGTGAATTTCTTGGGGCGAAAAAAGTCTGCAGTAGTTGTCTGCTGTGTAGGATCCAATTCAAAATTTATTTTCAAAATTGCAGAAAGTATTTTGTGTTCTAGATACGTGTAAACAGAACAGAGAATAATTTCTGACCCTTATGAAAAGGTTACAAGAGCATTGAGTGAAAAAGAAGGGTGTCCACGTCCGTATCTGAGTCTATAAAACGGAAGTTACTGTCCCATAATAATTGATACATTTTTGTTGGAACCATTTTTTTTTTTTTTCGTATTGAAGAGGTGTCCATTAAGGGAGCTATCATTGTGCAGTTATTATGAGTATATTTCAACGTGATAATAGTAAATATGTTACAGTTGGAAACTAATAGAAAACATTATTTATTTATTTTTTACATTGTGCTTTAAAAAAATCAACCATGAATGCAATTTGTCATAAAAGTCTATAAAAGTCTTGTACAGTATAAAGAGTGAAATAATATTTAGAAAGAGCATATTAGTGTAGGGGCCAAAAGAAGAGAAATAGAAAGAAGAAACGCAAGAGCATTTTCAGGTGAAGAAAGCTTTCCCCCCTCTCTTTCTTCTCTTCTTCACATAGTCTGACATTGATGGATCTTTTTCAACACTATTTTTTACCGACCGGAGAAGCCTTTTCTCCATCCATATAAAGTTGACTACTAAGGTGGTCGTCCGGTCGAAAAGCATTGAAGCGCGGTTGCCCGTGAGCAAACACGATGTCTTGCGTCTCTTTTCTGTAATTTATGGATACTTTGAAAGTGTTTTAGGAACGTCTTTTTTTAATTTAAGTGTAGGCCTAAAGATCTATAGAAAGGTACTTTTTTTTTTTTTTTTTGTGAGAAGTGTCTCCAGAAGAACATTGTGTATTCAGTAGACTGTTAACTAACTATATTACGAGTTGCCCGTACGTTTTGCATGTATGATTCAGCAAAAGAATTTTTGGTCTTATTTATAGGAGAACAATACTTGCCTTCAGCTTCCTTAAATTGAGTTTATAGAAAAGAGCATCGGAGAACGAAGAATAATAATAAAAGGCTTCAGAAAAGAAAAAAACTTTTTCTTCTTTCTTTAGAAAATTATCTCGTTCGTTCAATTCAAACCTAGTAGCATTAGATGAAGTCATCGTTAAGTATCCCGGTCAGCCTGGTTCATTGCTCCAAAGAGATTTCAACCTTATATACTGTATACTACGATGACGCTACTTGTTTTAACTGTGACGGAGGACCTACCAAAGAAAACTAGCTTTACCAGTCACTGTTTGATGTTGACACCGCGCACTTTATAAGAGATAGATATCACACCCTCGTTCTTTTAAAATGTTAATGTCTTCACTTGTAGAAGAGTCGAGTAAGAAACAGGAAGCTGCTTCTGTAGATGATTGACTGAGGTGATGAAATATCTCATCTCTCTTTACCTTCTCTCTTTCTTTCTTTCTTTCTTTCTTTTTACTCAGAGTTGTCGCAAATCAGGACGAGAATTTAAAGATTTAAACAATTTATTTTTTATTTACGAACCTCTCAGGAAAATATGTAAACTTACAGTTTTCTTTGAAACATTGTGTGAGATGATTCGTAGTAATGTTTGCGTTTAAATATGTAAATTAAAATTTCGTGTCAATTAAGTCATAACCTGCATTGTCCATCGATGTATATTCGTAGTACGAACTCTTTCAAAAATATATTAGCAATTTTTTTATGTAACATATGACCCTATAATAAGAAGTTCCAAAACGGCCAACAAGAATTGCACGACAGTTGCATTTATGGTTAGAGTACGGGTATACAGTCGTCAGCTAAAGCTAGTATCTAGATCTAATCAAAATTGAATATCAAAATTTTCCTTTTTTTCCGGGAATATTTTTGAAATGAAGACAACTTAGTGAGTATACTTCAGTAATTTACACAGAACATTCGTTTCTTGCAGTTAAAACAATGTGTACTCAAATTGCCTCTCACTATCGTAGCCAACGAAAGGAAGAATGTCTCGTCTTGTCTCCAACTTTAAATTCAAAACAAGATAAGAAACATAATAATTCTCTTCTAGGTTTTGAGACAAAATATTCTACAATTCTTGTGAGCAACATTAGTTCACCCAAATCATATCTCAAACACCGTTTTAGTGTTATATGATTCACAATAGAACTATAAATTGGCAATGATTGTACGAATATAATAAAGAGCATTTATCAACGTTTAAATATGCGCAAGTTATTGCACAAAATATACTACAAATAATAAATATTGTTTAAGTTATTATATAAAATCCTTCGTGGACCGCTCGTGGCGCGGGATTGTGAAAAGTAGATGAAGTTAAGGAGAAAATCAGAGGGTAAATTTTGTACAAATTTACAAAACTACACTAGAAAAATTTCAAGACAAGACGAGACGAGCCTTTTACAAAATTTGCCTGACGAGACGAGAAAATTTTATTTATCGTCTCACAAATAATAGATCTCACGTTCCGTAGTTTTTCAAAAATGTAGATGGATAATCACACAAGGTCCGAGCTCGATGGTCAGTGAGAATGGGATTTATTTTCTCGTTCTGCCTTTTTACTAATGCATCTAAGAAGTTTACCCACCCTCTGTCAAATGGGATACTTGGGAAATTCTGAGAACTGCAGTCAGCCCGAACGTGGTGCTGACGAGATTTGCCTATGAGACGAGTCGAGACAAGACATTGTTTTCCTGGTGAAATATGCAATTAGATGGCGCTCTTCAGAAGACCTTTGCAAGAACATACAGCCTCAACACTTGTCTCTTCGGCATTTTCTAGTGTTCGCCACATCTTCTGTACATGCGGAGGTCATGCAAGTGTGAAATCTTACCCTCATGCCAACCTTTGGTAAAAATGTCTGTTCCGATGGGTAACGTATCTCTTACTTTTATATTGAACTAGTTGTAATGCCCATTCTCGCACGGGGAGAATAGGAATGCGAAAAGTACTTAAATCCCTTCCCCCTTGGGTTACGTATTTCAATGAAAATGCAATGAAAAAATCCGTAAGATAATTATTTTTTGGCATAAGTGCATGTACTTACAGAGAATACGTCTTTTAATCAGTGACGTGTTAAGAATCCGGCTTCAGGTAAGTACTAATTATATCCCAAAATTCATTTGAAACTTGTCAGTCGTTTTTACAGGATGCGGTAACAGAGAACATATAACGGCGGTTTTGAGTATGTTATTTTTCACCCCTCATGCCGATGGGGGCTAAACGTGACCGAAATGGCACTGAGAGATCACTCACTATTCATTTCACTGATCCCGAAAACTATGGATTGGACAGTAATATTGGTCATTTTGGATTATTTCTACATATTAAGCCTTCCCACACAGCTTGCACTACATCGATGGTTGGACTTCAGTGGCATCAAGACTGTCAAAATATTTGCAGGATCTCCCTACAAATATTCTCATAGCTGCCACAACTGCGTTCTCATTCCAACCATATACGAAACACACGTTTATTACATAAATAATAATAAAAAAAAGTTTGGAGACATTTTGGATACATGTATCGATTTATGTCCGTGAAATTCATTTTAAGCGTTAAAAATAACAACTGACTCGATTCAAACTGTAGAAAGTAATTTCACGGACACAAAGTACTTTTACACGTGCGATTTTTGAAGTACAAGATTACTTTATTTCTCAGCAGCAAGCTATAAGAAATGAAAGCAAGGAAGATAGGTCATATTGGCACTACTGATAAAATTAACATTCCGTATAATATAGGTAAAGTTTCGTGTCTGATATGAGTAGTAGGAAATATGGTCATTTGTTTTTAAGAGATTTTTTTTTAAATGCTTTATCCCATGGGGTCTATATCTATATTTAACAATGTATGCATGCATGCGCCAGCATAACTCTGGAACGTTTAGATCAGTTTCAACCAAATTTTGTACACCCATAATTATTTACAAGCTGGAAAAAGTACTGTGAGGGTAAAGCACCCCTAGGGGGTCGTTGGAAGGGGCTGAATGTAAAAATAATTAAAAAGATCGATACTAGTATTCAAACCAGTTTTCGAGGTTATTGAAATGAATAGTGACACTCTAGATGCCGTATAGGTCAAAGTTCATTCTCTATCGGCATGAGCGTGGAAAGGGAGCAACACGTAAAAATAATCGAAAACGATCAATATTAGTGTTCAATCCACAGTCTATGGGATCACTAAAAAATCGCCTGGATCTGATGTAACCGCCACTGCTCTCCTCGTTTGTCTAGTGCTATGTTGCGAGACTAATGCACATTGTCCCAGGTTCGATTCCCATTTGGAGAGCATTAACATTTGAACACATGGTGGTGGTTCGGAGTCTACCTTAAACTGTAGAACTATGTCTCTTATAACCTCGGCGTTGAGAAGGGACGCCAAACTTCAACAAATAACAACAACAGATAAGCTACCAGCTCCAAGTTGACGCCCTCTTCAAGGTTTCACATGCAAACTTTTCAAAGAAAATGAAATTAGGAGAAAACGATCATTGGTCAGCAAAACACGGCAGTTGAGTGGGATGACTGTATATGAACTTGGAACTCGTGTGAGCAGTGGAACGAGCAGATGAGGCAGCGGAATTATTAAGAGACAAACCAACAGTAATAACAGCAAATAAGAAGGGACTAGAAGAAAATTGGACAGCCTACACTTAAAGACATATTCCTGGCATTTACCTAGCGGCAGTGAAGGGCAGCTTCCGATTTCAAATCCGGCACCTACCGATTGCAAAGCAAGAGTTATAGTAACTACCTACGTCTTTTTTAGTATAGACTATAGCTGAGGCCTGATCTTCCTAAGAAAATATAGATTATAACAGAGATTGATCCTCATAAAAAATGTAGTACCAAACCACATATGCACTAAGATTAATTGTATTTGTCACTAGGTTACGTACTTGTTGTTTTCTGATCTGCATTTGGCCACGGCTGGATCTTCAATTTTCTTAAAATGTTATCAATAGAATTGATAAGATTTAACGTAAATTGAAGCCGAAATAACGCTTACGTGTAGAAATATAAAAGATAACTAACTAGTTTAAAACTATCCATGCTTTCAAATATTTATTTGGTATCCTACAAGAATTAACACTATAGCTACACAACTGCTGTTTATCAACAAAAGAAGAACACCTAATTATGCCTTGAGTTCTTTACCTAGAACTGCCTTTCTGTTTGTCATTAAACAAAAGAATAAAGACGTTATATAGTATTGGTAGATAGATCCTTTGTTGATCGTGTAAAAATAATATAAGAGAAGAAAGAGATCTGTCTCGTCACCCACACAAGTTACAGCCAACGCTTGAACGTCAGTTGAGAAACCAACCAACCCGTCCTCCTTTTTCACTCTGTTTGTGTGGGATGAAGATGAACGATGTTAACCTTATTCCGCTCCATTCCATTCCATATACTGTGTGTGCGTCAATTCCAGTTTTCTTATTATACTTACCTTTCCTATACTTCTTTTTTTTTATTATTATTCAGCGAGCTGCTTCTTTCGTTATGTAGAGTTAAACAATTTCTTAGGTTTAGATTCGCTACGATTCTTTTGCAGCTAAATCTCTACAATATTATTAAGCGTAAAACAAAACCAAAAAAAGCATATACCAGTAGATAGATTTAATCGAGATGAACAAATTCATGTGGATACACGTAAATCCTCATGCATAATTTTCGAGTAAATCTACAAAAACTTTTTTTGAAACCTAAAAATTGACGCTGTACAATATCGAAGTATACCCTCATCTTCCTTCTCATTATGACACTAGCAAGGTAACAGTACACAGTATAACATAATATAATATATACCAAAATTATGATTAACTGTTAAACTTTTGATTTCTATTTAACTAATGTATATATCCCAAAATTATGATCAGCTGTTAAAACTTTTGATTTCTATTTAACTATAACGTATATAGCCCAAAATTGTGATCAACTGTTGAACTTTTGATTTATGTTGACCCTTAGTGTATATGTTCCAAAATTATGCTTAACTGTTAAAGTTTTGTTTTCTATATAACTATATGTATATAGCCCAAAATTATGATCAACTGTTGAACTTTTGATTTATGTTGAACCTTAATGTATATATTCCAAAAATTATGCTTAACTGTTAAACTTTTGATTTGTATTTAACTATAATATTGCCCAAAGATGAAACACACATTAATCGATAGATCACATCGAGCGGAACAAAAGAAGATGCTTTGAGAGTTAATTCTAATGCGTCTTCTCTTAACTGTAACACATATATTCTTAACAGTGTCATACGCTCGTAATATTAACAACGCTCCAATTTTACCTTACACCCTCATTTTTTGGTATCCTTTATTTTATAGTTTTTAGTTGCCGCCGACTAATTAGTTCAAAGCCAAGTCTTAAGTATCACAGTGTGGATCTGTGTTTGTTAGCCGTATGAGCGTTATTGCAGCTAAAGTAATGACAATGTTTTTTGTTCGATATACAACTTAACAATTGTCACGTTAATTTTAATCGTAATTGCCGAATAGATCCTGGACCAGTATTGATAAATTGGAATTAATAGAAATGTGGGGAAAATGAAATCTTTGAGTTTTACGTTCTAGGTTATGCCTATGAGGCTAAAGGAGACGGTGAAGATGAGAAATGAATGAAATGGTGGAATGAAGAAAGTGGGAAAGCCCCGAGAAAACCCACAAGCACGATGTTTATCCACCACAAAGTCCACACAGCGCGAGCTAGGATCGAACCAGGTATCTCAAGCACCGGAGGTGAACGCTCTACCACTGAGCCGTGCGGAAAATTGATTTCAAAGTTTGATTCAAACTAACAGATCAGTAAATTTTAATAAATCACATAAATAAATAAACTTCATATAAAAATGCATCGAATCTGTCAGTGGATAGGAAGATATAGGTGAAATTACTCGTCGAAAGTTATAATGGAAAGTATAGAACAATATAAGATTAATGGGCTGGTTGAGTTCTCGCGTAATGTGGTGGTAAGCATGAACACGCTTACCTTCGGTTCGTATGGCCTACAGTAATAGTGTCATCCTCAAATTTTTGAGAATCTCCTGAAAAGAAGTCTGAAATTCGACATGGACCTAAGTTTGATTTATAGCATACTTTTGGTGTACTACATGTAAATGGATGTCTACGTAAGAAAAGAAGAGCTGGATTGTGGATCGGGAAAGCCAATAGTGATTGTGCTTGAAGTCAGTGTTTTGACCATGCATTTATTGGTTGAACATCCACCTTAGAACCTCTTTCTTAGGTGCAGTGTCATATTTTATTGACTGGTTCAATGATCCAAACAGTGGAAATATGATTTAGGCTGTCATCCCATGGCTACAATATAACTATCTTCCTTTGAAAGATTATTAATTCTTATAAACAAGATTACTTCTTTCAAGAAAATAAAAATTAAATATATGTTTTAACGTCACACCTCTATGCACTTAAGGCTAAAGGAACACGTAGGTAATGCAAATAAATGGTTACGAAATAATCGGTGGAATGAGAATGTGGGACAAACTGGAGAAACCTGAAAAAAACACAAACGTTATCCATCACAAACTCCTTTGACCTGAGATCGAATGAAGCAACCCTCACATCAGAGGTGAGCGCGCTATCACGGCGACACTGTGCCCTCACTTTTTCAACAGCAATAAGAGTTTGATTTTCAAGCATTCTGCATATAAAATGATATGATCAAGTAACATAGCCAATTAAAATATTATCATTCATGTTTTGTTTTGGCTGTATAATACTTTTTCCGCTCACTGTTTCAAATAAACTTCCAATTTTCTTAAAATCAATTTATGGTGGTTAGTAAGGTGCATTTGTATAATTGAAAAGAAACATATATTGCCATATTATTGAGTTTGGTGGATTTTTGATATTGTTAGAATGAGTAATCAATCGGTCTAAATCCGAATATTTTCAAATTCTTCAATATTAGTAGCGCTTAACGAAAATAAAATGTCCAAAGATGTACAAGGATAAGTCATAAGTCTTGCAATATTCTGGTACACAACATACTTGTATTTTTTCAGTACAATGAAACCAGGTTAACATTCATTGTATAGCCGCTCGTGTTGGACTGTCTGCAACCACTTTATTGCTAGTTTCACGTCTTGTCCTTAGGAGCAAAAATGTCAGTGGCTGTTATTTCTATCTCCTGCTAGTTGGTGAAGCATTGTGCTTTCAGGAAATTTGCTATGGTCCGAGACAGATAGTAATCAGATGGGGAAGGTTAAGACTGCATCCTGGGTGTGACATCAGGTCTATGTTAACAATTTCCTAATTTTTTGTTGCGTTTTTCGAGCTGAATTCGGGTTTGCGGTTTCTGTTACTGCAGGTGCACTTTCGGTTTACCAATGCAAGATATTTTTTGACGTAGTGCAACATGCTTCCGCTCCAACTGTTGAAAGGTCAGCATTGATGGTACGACCGTTGAGAACGAACTTGATTTTATAAGAACGAACCGTACGCAGGGCATGATTTTGTGCTCGAAACGATCCTGTTTGACTACCGGTTCTGGAAATTGGCTCATGCTCAACCACTGTTTTAGCACATTCGGATTTCGGAAAAACCGTCATTTCTCGTCACATGTGACAATTCGTTTCAGAAAAAGAGCTCCCTCGTGGCTAAGCGGTTAGCGTACGCGCCTTTGGCGTGGGAGACCCGGGTTCGGTTCCCGGCGGAAGCTCATGTGGTTCGGATTCCACGTTAATCAGTAGGTCCACGTCTCATATAGCCTCGCTGCTGAACGGGACGCTAAACTAAAATCAACTCAACTCATTTCAGAAAACCCACATCACGTGGAACCAACGCGTTGCCGTGCTGTGGTTTAATGCACCTTCCTCTCTTGCATAACAAACGTTTTGGGTTGCTGCCGCAGTGTTATGCCCGAGTTTGAACTCACACAGTAACAGTTTACGTATCAAGCGTTGTTGAGCGCTTATCATAACCATTACTAAAAGCTTACTGAAAATTCTGACAGAATGGCGGCCTCTATGTTAAATAGTCCGCTTGCCCCAGTATCTCCTGGGCCAGTTTAACCTTGTAGTTATGGTCGATCGCGCACACGTCTTTTGTTTGGATTATAGAAATATTACGAGACTTATGAGTTACCTTTGTACCAATCGATAGATCTTACTGAGATGAACAAAATGATATGCATGAGTGTAAAAGCTCATATGTAATTTTAAAGAAAATAAAAAAAAAACATTTATTTGAATACCTAACAAGCCGAAATGAATCGAAGACAGAAGCTCTCTGATTGCAAAGTTGTGGAACACAGCCTCTGTTTCCGAGCCAAGCCTGTCCCAGGCCGAGCCCGTCTATCAAGTGCAGCGATCTTTATTCCTCAGATCATTTGCTACTTGTCCACGAAATTTGGTTCAGATGCGGATACACCTGGAGTGAAATTATAAACTCCAGTATGTGCTAAAAATTGATGCTGTACAAGAACTATGCGACTTATGGAGATGCAACTTAATTGATTGGTTAAATTTTGAGGGTGACGTTAGCAACGAGACTATTTATCCCCGTCACGATAAGGCCAATGACCAATACAAGCTGCACATTAAAAATTGGCAATAAATCTTGTTAAGAAACTGTACATCAAATCAAAGATAAGACACAGTCGATAGGTCACATCAAGATTAACAAAATAACTTCTTGGGAGTAAATTCTGATGAAATACTAACATTAAAAAAAACGAACTTTTGTGGGGCTGAAAAAGTCTGTTGTTTATGGTCAACAATAGTTGATAGTTTTTATTTTGCTGCAAGAAATAGTTATTATGCAACAAAGTACATTTAACTAACAGATTGTACCTTTAGTTGTTTGTGTTTTCCTAACAGTGACACACGTATACCTCTTTGTGCACATACGTACTAAATTGTAAAAATTAAATAATTAGCAAAATTATTCCCAAAGATTGCTAACACTTTAAATTATAAATGCCTGAAGTGTTATGCAACCACCACAACATTGTCGTACTGCGGGTTACAGAGTTGGTAGGGAAACAAGGAGTTCAAAGAAAAGCTTCATAGCTGACAATACAAAAATTAGTTTCTAAAACAATGTACCGTAAAACGGGGCTACTTTGACATTTAGGGTTACTTTGACATAGAGCGGGGCTACTTTGACAGATGAGCAATTCGTGCTTCCTGTGAGAATTGTTGCATATACTTTCATAGATAAAGGCTGATATGGTGTCCAAGGTGCGAATTGCCGGAGGGGATGAGGGATTTCTCCCATTGTATTTCTACCCCCTCTCAATATCCTTCCTGTCCCCCAATATATAATATAAGGACTTCTAGATCCGCCACTGTTTATTCCCCCAAAAAATGAATAATCTAATTCGCACTCTGACGATATATATCAACGTGTCGTGAAAGGGTGGAAGAGAGTGGATTTAATGTGTCTTGTGCAAAAAATGGGTGTGTGGGTTTTGTAATAGTGGATCAAAAAATCCTCAGTATGCTTGTTACGACTGCGATGTTGACGACTAAAGTTTTTCTTTCCATTGTTACATGTAAAGATAACATACGGTACATATGTATTTATGTTAAAACTAAAGTAAAGTAAAAAAAATAAAGTAGAGTAAAAAATAAAGTAACAATGTAAGGTAAAGCACCGTGTATGTTCAAAGTAAAAGATGTTAAAATTAAAGCTTTAGAAAAACTTGTATAGTGGTGTATAATGATGTACCACAATAAAATAAAGATTTCGTGCTTATCAAGTATACAGCATACCGTACCTTACACACGACCAAAACAGTGTTTTATACACTTTACATAAATTCCATGTCAAAATAACTCCATACGTTCAGTAACTTTGACCTTATGCAGCAAATACATAAGATGCCAAAGTAGCCCCACCCCCGGGGCTACTTTGACTGGTATTTCTTAATTTCTTCCCGCCAAAACTTACTTGTAGAGACTTAGGTTTAGTAGTGGATGTAATAGCCTAGATACCTATTGTTATGATGAGAATAGTATCATTCATTGGTTGCAGAAAGTGTCCCGTGTACACATCTAAACTAGTCCAAAACCTGTCAAAGTAGCCCCGTTTTACGGTATCCTTCAACATGGTCTTCGTTTTCCATCATTGAGCAGTAGGATATGTGTGTAATAAAGCTTGAGTTGTAAGTATGATTTATTAGTTTAACAAGTATAATGGGATTTTGAGAATGTAATAATTCGAGAACGCATTGAAAATGTAACAAATAACATCAATAAGACTCGCTATGTGCTGACTACAAACTTGAATTGTTGGCTGGTGGTTTTAAGAGCCTAAGACTTACTCTATTGTAGAGGAGAAAGTTGGTAAAAGATTGAATACGTTATGTGTAAAATAGTAGTCAAAATTGAATTACTGTATCTCTTCTGTTAGTCACATCGTCAAGAAGAAGAATGTCTGCTTATATTTGCTTAAAAAAGCACTACACTTTTAAGTTGTAGATGGAATTGGATTTTCAAAGAAAAACTGTCGTGTTATTTTTACGTTATTACTAGGAGCTTTACTTGTGATTGTATTGTGAGACATGTTATGTTAACATGTTTTAACATGAAAATTGTCCATAAATTAGTATATGTCATGTGATTCTGGGAAACTAATTTTAGAGAAAGCAAGTTATACTGTGGACTTTTCTTTCTTTCTTCTTCTTCTTTTTTGTATTTACCGCTCTGATTAAACTGTATTAACGAAATACAACTCCTGTCTATGATTTTAAAAAAGTCCCCACGCGTGGAGAAATTTCTAGATGCAGTTTTAATACTAATTTGTGGACTCCTAATCCAATAAAGCTATTTTTAAACATGTCCGTGCATGGGATCACGGGAAAAATTGCCTCAAATTTGAAATATGTGGACTACCACTTCTGCCTATGCTTGGATAAATCTCTAGTTCCGCTTTATTATACTAATTTGAGAACGCTGAATCCAACAGAACTAGTTTTATCAATTTTCGTTAATGAAGTCACGAGAAACATGACCTCAAAGTTCCATTGAATTAAAGTTCAAATATTTATACTTATGTATATCCCACTTGTCACGAGCCCATGGAGGGATATGATTTAAAACTTGTTTTAACTTAGTGTCCTCAAATTAGTTTAAGAAGTACGCAATCTGAAATTTATCGAAGTGTGCCATTTTACCATTGCCATGAACGGTAATTCTTTAAACTAAAAATGAAAGTTTATTATTATAAAATGTTACTTTTAACATAATTATTTTTCTTTAAAATTTAATGTCCCACAATTATGCACCGATGGTAAGGTAGAGGCGATAATGAGATGGATAATAATGGTAGAATGAAGGAAATGGGAGAAAACGGGAGAACTCCAAGGAAATCCTCATACTTGGTGTTTGTTCTCCACAAATCCCACTTGGCGGGAGCTGGAATCGAACCAGGGGCTCAAAAACACTATTATTGAATATATCTTGATAAATAATCAAAGTGTATACTCTACGTATAGACGTAACGTTAAATTATTTCTGTTCCGTTTACTTTGTTTTTTCCTCATATCACCATGTCCAAACTTTCAGTTCATTAGATCATAGTAGTGATCATTCTCGTGTTTGTGCTGTTGTGAATGCATGCTGCTATTGATATTGTGTATGTGTGCATTTACGCACAGAAAGGGAGTGTGTGAGAGGATTTGTAGCAGAACAGAGGAGCAACTCGTTGTCGATAGTTGATTGTCAGCCAGAGCCTGAATCAGTCAGAAAAAGAGAGAAGTGGAAGACGCATGCGCTTTTCACAGGTGACACACTTTGCTCGTTGGTTACGTAATGAGGTGGCGCTGGGACTGCGGAAAAGGGCAGGTGTTGCGTGGCGTCTCTATTCTTGCCTAATGTGCTGAGCCCCCCCTTTTCAGTTTATTAAACGCAGCACAACTTATCGACCCCGGGGCAAGCAAACGCGCGGGAAAACGGATGAAATCGAATCGTGTAAGATAAAAAACGATTTACATAACTCTCTATCCTCTCTTAATTGTAACCACCACGATCTTCACAATTCTTCTTTTTTCTCTTTTCTAATGGGGGGATTGTGTACCTAGGTATGTGTGCGTGTGTTCCCCCGTATATTGAAAGAAAATAGTGAATTGGATGGGAGGAGCACCGTTTACAATACAGATCCACTATTTATTCAGCTTGTTCGCTCATGAAACAAAGCAAGTGGGTCAGTCGTATCTATCAAAACACGAATTTGTAAAACACGACACAAATTTCAAGTAAGATGACCTGACCTCTTTATTTATCAGTTGAAGGAAGTGTAGCAATCGTGTGAAAATTAGTTTTAATGCGATTCGTCATTTGCATGGCGAAAACATTGTTACACTAAAAACACATCTCAGTAAAAACAGATCTGATATCTTTAGAAGCTTCAAGATATTGTGTCAAATATTGTGTACATTTATCGGATATAAATTATTATTAGTTTTACTAACTTCCCTTTTAAAATTTAGTGAATAGTATGACGATATTTTCACATACTTTTTCGAAGTATTTGCAGTCGTTTGACCGATCACTTTCTCTAAAAGAGAAGATCCTGTGTTCTGCATGTCCCGGAGATCTCTTCGCCCTAACTTTTAGGTTTCGGTGTTTAGCTGTAAAACCAAATACTTTTATATAAAATTTTAAAGTGCTTAAATCAGTGACTCAAGTTATCTATCTATCTATCATATATATTCCCGATTATTAAAAATAAACGCCCTTCATTAATTTCTACTTTTTTTTTTTTTTTAAAAAAAAAAAAAAGAAGTTATAAGTATACACTGCATTTATCCTCAGGTTTGCTTTAGTAGTACAACATTGAAAAACACAATCTCTGAGCAAAGCACAAAGTGTTTAATTAAAATATTGTTGTGTAACAGTTTTGCTAAGACCTAAAACATTTAGCTTCGTCAGGCACAGTATAATACATTACACATGAAAGGAAGTTAAATGTTTTATACCGTGTCTCATGAAGCCTAATGACTAGTCACTTGGCCAAACTGTTACACATCAATATTTTAAAGACCTTGTGCTTTGCTCAGAGAATTGTTTTTCTATGCATCTATTAATGTTTAACAGATGTGTTTCATATATTTCCCTCTAATTCTTGTTCGAAATAAGTAATTAATGATTTTTATGCCCAGGAACTCGGAAATCAAAGATCTGCACATGAAAATATTTCTCATGCGCACTAACAAAATCCAAGCCTACCTTCAACGGAAGTACGGCTAAGATCGGATGAGTTTTGAAGATCGTGTACAATTTATACTATCCTCGTGAGTTATTTTCATTATTTACTTATTTATGTGAAAGAAAAATGAATTAACGGGCCAAACACATATACATAAAAATAATTTTTGGAGTACAGTATTTCCCAGGAACGAATTTTGTATATTTTAAATGTTGTAGTCTTTCAACTACGAGTATTGTTTCTGAACAAAACTTCTATATTAACAGCATTCTAAAAACTATATTATCATTATTATTTAACAATTTCTTTGCTCCAGTATGGACATGTTTTGTTCACCAGAGAAATATTCTTTTTTTTTTTTTTCTGTGGCATAAAAGCGAACACACACTCTTAGGTAAGTAAACGAAGATTGCACAAACTGATTCAGCTTTGGATTAAACACTAGTAGATGAATGTCAATAAAATCATGGTTTTTCTAAAAGGGAAATATCTAAAAGAGTGATGCATATTTAGAACTTTAAGTATATGTTATCTAACTCAACTGAACGCTTTAACCCAAGGTCTGCAGCCAGAAAAATACTTAGGAAGAAGAGCAATATATTTTTCTCTAAAGATGGGGATTGGGAAGCACATCGTATCATTTCTCGCCATAATTTCTGAGAACAGATAAAATTTAGGTGAGGTGCTCCTATAGTCCTCGTTCTTATGGGCTTGTATGATGCACAGTGAATCTGGGTGGCGAAAGTGCACTTTGAAAACATTATTATTATTTGACTTAATTTTGTGAAGAAATCAGTGTGTATCCATTTCTGGTACCACTATTTCGTTTCTTGTTCTATTGAGTTTTGCACAAACATGGAATGTTCCACTGTCTTTACGCAATTAACTCAGTTTAAGATTAATAATTTTTATGTGTTAATACGAAACGTCACAAGTGAGGAAATTTAATATACAACGCTATCGCTATATCAATATCAGTACATAATTTGGCTGGCTTCTGCTAGCTCGATAGTTTTCTTTTTTCTTCTTTTGTTTAAATAAGCCCAAAAGAACAGGAATGCAAAAAAAGGACGATCTTAAAGATTGTGAGTTGCGCCTTTATGTAAATAGCCCCTTGAAATTATGCAAACTGTCTGCCCTTAGCTCTCGAATTCCGTGTTTACATTATACTCTATCGGTATCGAAAACCTTACGAAATGCTGTATTATATTGTTCGTTCTTGAGATTGACAAGGACTGAGTTTGAATTTTTACTAGAACGACAAGCAGCATCTGTTATACAGTATAAGCTCTGAAGAAAATGTAATTTATGTATAATGCAACTTTGGTTTATGATTTTATGCTTATGGTCTGTAAAGTAGATTTACGAGTCGGATCACAAATGCAAATTAATGAATGTGTGGTAGAATAAATGCTGATATTTACGATATTGTCTATCTTTGTAAATACAGTACTTTCTGAGTATTGTTTATAGTTACGGGCAAAAGTATTATTTTGAAGGCACAAGCACTTAAGAAGAAGAAGAAAGATATAATTTAAATGTTTGTATCTTATTAAAATATTTGTTAATTTGGTTGTTATGACGACTTGTTTATCTTATTGATGTCGTTATCATGGCAATGTAGAAAGACAGAATAGAACGAAGTGTCATATTGTGTAGATTGATTGTATGCTATTGTAATGTAACAATACGATATATTTTGAAAGTGAAAATATATGTTCTTCCCTTAGTCTATGGCGATAAAATTTAAATGTTTGTCAGTGTGACATGCCTCAAGAGCCGCAACTGCGCTACTGTCTCGCGAATTTTCGCCTGAATTCTGAATTCCCATGCTGAATATAACTTTCATCATGTACCTATTATACAAACTGAGTAAAACTAGTAACATTTCAGATTATATGCCATGCACATGCCGATTATATTCCAAGTAACTTTTTTTTTTTTCAGTATGAACCGAAAGTAATTCCATCATCTTACAGTAGTAGACAATCGATGAAAATATGTCCACTAACGCAAATCTGAGGAAAAACAATGAACTTCTCGTAACTGTTTCTTGGGGTCAATAAATGAAAACAGATCTAATAAACATGGATTGAAAAATACCTTATTTCAGTGTAAGCTGCTTTAAGTATGAAACATAAGTTTATACAGTGGCGCCCCTTGAGGGAAGTTATATCGGTGAAAATTGTAATTTTACCGCTGCGGACTGGGGGATGAGGAATCATCTACACTGTAAAAATTAAAACAGCATTTGAATACTTTTATTACAGATGTGTAGGGGAAAATATGTCAAGTGTGCTGCGCGTGTCAAAAAGTGTTCAATCTCCGATAACAGTATCTAGTATCTAGTACAGAGCTGTCCAAATCGCGGCTCGCCAAACCATTTTCTGCGGCCCACAAAGCTCTCACGATTTACGATTGTTATTACTGAAAATGGCCTGAAACAAGGAGATGCGTTGTCGCCATTATTATTTAACTTTGTGCTGGAATACGCCATAAGGAAAATCGAAGATAGCAACCAGGGCCTAGAGTTGAACGGCATTCACCAGGTTATGGCATATGCTGATGATGTAAATTTAATAGGGGATGATAGGAGAACAGTAGAAATAAATGCAGAGATCTTATTAAACGCTTGCAGGGACATGGGTTTAGAAGTAAATGCAGAGAAAACTAAATACATGGAAGTGCGTCGGGACCGTAATACGGCAAATTGTGGAGGCGTTAAAATATTAAATAATACTTTTGATAAAGTGGATACTTTCAAATATTTAGGATCAATATTAACAGACGAAAATCATATTCACGAAGAAATTAAATGTCGACTAAAAGCAGGGAATTCGTGTTACTATTCGGTTCAAAATCTCTTGTCGTCGCGAATTCTGTCGAGGAATTTGAAGCTTAAAATATATAAAACGATAATCATGCCTGTTGTTCTGTATGGTTGTGAAACATGGTCGCTTACTCTGAGGGAAGAACATGGACTGAAAGTATTTGAGAACAGGATCCTGAGAAGAATATTCGGACCCAAGAGGAACGAGAATGGGGAATGGCGGAAGCTTCATAACGAGGAACTACATAGTTTATACGGTTTACCCAACATTGTTAGGGTCGTCAAGTCTAGGAGGCTTAGGTGGGCAGGTCATGTAGCTAGAATGGAAGAAAGTAGAAACGCTTTCAAAGTCTTGACTGGTAGACCCATAGGAAAACGACCATTAGGAAGACCTAGGCGCAGATGGGAGGACAATATTAAGATGGATCTCGCAGAGATAGGAATACAAAGTAGAAACTGGATGCAATTAGCTAAGGATAGAAGTCAGTGGAGAGCTTTTGTGAACGCGGCACTGAACCTCCGGGTTCCATAGGCCATAGAGTTAGTTAGTTAGTTATTACTGATAATATTTTCATTTATATTCATTCTTTTAATATTTCCACTTTTCTTTCGAAATAAGGCATCCATTTAGCGCTTCTGTACAACAAAAAGGCCCGGACATTCAAGGAAACAATAGGATCGGTAATGTAACTATAGGCTAGGCATCGTTGCTGAAAGGGACGATTTCTTCAGTAAATCAAACCACACCAACCATACCAGTTCACCATGAAAATTGTGAAGAATAACTTCAGAAACTGTCTTGGAGATTCTTCTCTTTTGCATCGTCTGCGGCTTGCAACAACAGGAATGGATGTAGATATTCCAGCCCTTGTAAACACTTCCAGCCATTGTAATTTCAAATACATTTTGTATACTTTTCTTCTGTAGTGTAATAATAATAATAATAATAATAATAATAATAATAATAATAATAATAATAATAATAATAATATTATTATTATTATTATTATTATATCCTTACAGATAATAATAATTATTATTATTATAATCTGCGGCCCTCACATTGCAAGTAAAGACGGTTATGGCCCTCATGCTCATTATAATTGGACACCACTGATCTAGTATGACATACTATATTTAAAACACTTCTTCTCGGTAAACAGTTCGAAAACAAAGTGATGACATACATTTTGCACATTTTATACATACTTCTGGGACATACTTGGACAACAGAGTATCTATAAGGGATGAGTATGTGTCATCTGAAGGTGCTCAAAGAGTGTCGGTTATGTGTACAGCGTCCTACTGTGTCTAAAAGTAGTTTGTTTATTCTTTGCAGTGTAGTGCATTAATTCTTGTATGAAGAATTGCGACCTTGGGTGGATTTTCTTCCCTTAACATGCGGCTATAGAATTTTGTTTTCTCGCCAATGTAACTGCACTCGGGAATCATCAACTGAATTTGAAAAGCTATAACTTCAAACTAGAAGAGGTGGACTAATTCAAGTGGATTTTGAGAATCTATACAAAAACTGGGACAAGTCCAATCTAATTATCTGTGTTCGTGAATTTTGCAGTACTTCACAATAAATTTTAGATGATAAGGCTGGATATTAAAGAATGATTGTCAGCAGTTACTTAAATTACTTTCTAAAATCTACTGTGTAGATACGGTACGGTTCACAAATGTGGATATTTTTGTAGAACTTGTTTTAGGTAAAGATATCTTTAGTTTATAATGACGCTTGAAGTGGGTCCAATATATATATATATATATAAGTTAGAGCGCTTTTTATTATTTTTCATTTTTGGGGAAAATACGCAGCGTTAGGAAGTTAATAACTAAAAGGATGAAAATGGGTGCATGTTTTCGTAGAAAAGAAAGTAAATTTTCGTTAAATACGGTTTTTTTTTCTGTAATACCTGTATTTAGTCCTTTAGTCACATTATGACAATCACATAAAGTTTGAAATAGAATACAATGTACTACCATACAACATTGAAACTTCTGGTTTAGTATGAGTGAAATACAATAATGCCGACCGCTGAAGAGAACTACACAAAGATAATAATACCCCTAACGGGAAGATTTGTAACTAGTGTAAGTACTGTACGTGGAAAAATAAAGGCATCAAGCTTTTCCAACATTTTATTTTTCCAGTACAGTACATATATTGTAGTCAGGAAACGTGTTTTGAAATACTATACGCTATATATTACAACACAATAGACCCGTTTACCCGCTTCAAACTGCGATTTTACAGTTATTCCGGCTAATCCGAACAATCACGTAATCCGAACAGAGTTCGGTTCCAGTTAGTTCGGATTAGCGGGACTCCACTGTATTTACCTTTCGTGTAAAGAATCACCTCCCAGAACTTGGTTGTGCTTGATAATACAGTAATATTGCTGTCAAAATAATTAAGAAAAAGTAGCGAGACAGCAAAAAAGCTTTTAATCTCTGGTATTATGTCGTTTCCATATCCGTTGAAGCTTTTTTTTAAAGTTATTTATGTATATGTGATCCTGTTGTTAGACTAAATGGATGATGACATGCAGAAATCACGCTGCTTGCAAGTGGGCGTGGCCGTTATAGAACGCACAGCAAATAAGCGAGCCGTATAATAATAATCAGTTGCATGTCTTCGGCACGGGTGTTACATACACTTCCGGTGTAGAAGAAGAAGAAGAAGAAGAAGGTGTCTTACACTCACAACTTGGGATTTGATCTTCAAGGAAAAATGTGTGTGTCTGCGTTTTTTGATTAACCGATTAATGTAGTTTATTATTATTATTATTATTATTATTATTATTATTATTATTATTATTATTATTATTATTATTAATTTAACATCTGCACATAGTGAAATGATTGATGAAATCTTGAGATGTATTATTATTTTTCAGGAAAGTAACTTAAGTTTCAAGGAGAATACAATTGAAAAATCGCCAGGTTGACGAGTATTATACATTAATAGCACAGCCTAATTCCGATTGGCGAGGTAATATTGAATTTAAAACAAATGGCCAAGCGTCTTCATCATGAAAAAAGATAAAGATCACCTGAGGAACCATATAAAAAAAAGCACACAAATGTTTAGAATGAACTTCTTCGTGGCTATATGGTCAGCGCTGCCCGAACGCTAACTACTATTCTTGGTCTCCTCAGCAATTAATTCTGTATGTTCTTTTATCTGTAAATTAGAAACTATTAGAGTAATTTGAGCATAATTTCCTTTGGTTTAGATAGGACATAATATTCTATAAAATGTCAAATGGGTCTATTGGTTGAAAAGTTTTTAGGAAAGAGTAAAGATGCCCTTTTGCTGATAATATTGGTTCTTTTGTCGTTAAATTTGGTAAGAAGTCGTAGATAATTATAATGTAATTAATTATAGTCTAGAGCTGTTAGTATAATTGTAGAAATTGTATACTCTTTTTATATACAGTACATTCATATGATTATGTGCATTAATATATTGTTCTTATTTCTTATAGGTAAGTTGTGGTTAATCCAGTTGGAGCTATTATTGGGAGCTCGTGTACGTAAGTTTACAAATAATATTTTGTTCACACCAATTGTACGTCGCTGTTATATTTGAGTGAACCTATATTTTTCCGCGTAATATTTTTGTTGATGGTATTGCTTACCCAAGTACTCAGGCTGAAATTTTCTTACTATTCTGGCAGTTCAGAATGATATATTCATTTTCACAACAGACTAAATTCAAGATCTCAAGTCAAGTTGAAGCTTGAAACGACCTATGGTAATGAAACTGATCTTGTAGGTGATCGGATCTGGGGAAACGACTGAATTCTTTGAAATGAATTTTGAATATGGTTTAGTATGGTACATAATCTTTTTACTACAAATAAAATGCCACTTGTCCCAGCGTTTCCGAAATTTCCCATTTTAAGTTTGCGGGAGAAAAGGGGTATTTTGTATATCTCAGAGTTAGTTAGTTATTTGTATTTTAAAATAAAATGCCTTCTAATTTTTAAGTTAGAAGAATGGACTGATTCTAAGTATTTCTGGCTGATACCAAATCTGTAACTTTCATGAACTTCATGTAGAAATATATTTCTGTTGTCAGTAAAACCAATAAAATATATATTATTATAAGTCATTAACGGAAATTAATCGTTGTTCCAATTCTTATCTAATGACATGGTCCGTAACGGTCTTAAATATTTGATTGTTTAAAACTTAAAGGTTAAGCAATCATCGTCTGTGTGATTCAGTATGAGAAAATCAACTTGCTCATACTGACAGTACTACTTCGCTTTGCAACCAGCTTTTCCTGTTGGAGCAGTAAATTGTCCCAAGTTTTTCAATGGAGACAAACAATCATTTATGTGCCATAATCTAGAGATTGTAGTGTAGAGAGGTTGAATGTTTTACCGCTTGTTTTATTACGGCTACTTAAGTTGATCCCATTTGCCAATGATAACTGGAACTATGGAAGTAAAAGATGAGAGAAGTGGTGCTGAAACTGGTTGAGGAAGGATTTTGATCTGTGTGCCACCGGCATTACTACTTAAAGCTGCCTCTAGTTGTACAAGGGAGTTTAGAAAAAAAAAAAAGGCATCTATGGCGCGCAACTGAAAAAGTAAGAACAAGTCAGTGTTGGTAGTTTAATTGCTACAAGTGGTCCGTGTTGCAGATGACATTACAACCGGTAGAGATTTTCGTGCAAGTGTAGTAATTGGGCGAATCCAGACAACTTGCATCCACGCACGACTGGTTGCTTAAGTTCTCTTCTCTTGCGCGGTCAGGCGTAGTGCCAACTTTACTCTGCAGGGTGTGCTAGCATCTCAGAGCTAGCTCACTCACTTCTCACTCACTCGGATGATTCGTTCAAGCTTTGCTTCTCGTATTGACAATTTTGCTACCGAAAATAACACTTTAGTGGGAGAATAGCGGTATAGAATACCAATAAGTATCTTGCTGAAAATATTTCGAAAATGTCTTGTTCGTGAGTTGAAATTGAACGCGTTATTGTGAAAGATCATAAGACGAGATCTATTTAGGCATACTACATAATGAGATCCAATTATGGGTACCCTCTCTTCTTACACAATTCTTGTCATATTTAGTCTTCTCACTTATGTATGATTTATTTTTCTAATGTGTGGAATAGCGAACAGTTTTTTTTCCCCTTTAACTTCCCGCGCTATTCACTGAGGCTAAAGGAGATGGATGGTAATAAGGATGGTAATAACGAAATGGATTACAATGGTGGAGTGAAAGTGGGAGAACCGCGAAAAAAACCACGCAAATCGTGTTTGTCCACCATAAAGCCTATTAGGCGGTAACTGGGTTCGAACTAGCTGTGAGTGCTCTACCACTGAACCACCGCGGTCTCCGACACTACTTTTTCATAATGACACTTATAAAAGAAAGAGAAAAATATACATTATTTTATTTGTTAGCTAAGTTATAGACTCTTTTTCTTTTTTAAGGGCTTCGCTAGCTCAGTGGTAGAGCGGTTCGATCCTAGTTCGCGCCAATTGGGTTTCGTAGTGGACAAACACCATGTACGTAGATTTTCTCAGGATTCTTTGTTTCCTCGTACCTTCTTAATTTCACCATTTCATTCATTCCTATCATTGCAGTCTCCTTTAACCTGCATGGTATAATTGTGGGACGTGAAACAAATATTTTATTTCATTTCATTTTCTTTTCTAAATATGAGTGAAAACTGTATTATTTTGATGTTATTCAGGTAGCTAAAAGCAGGGGTATATTCTTCTGGTAGAGTTCTGTTAATTACTTTATATACAGTAGATAGACATATGGAAATACCTCTACTATAGCGGTTTATGATATCAAACTTCCAATTATTGCATTCCAAATCCGATTTACTGTGTATCACGACCACGAGATACAGCCCATTTCTTATGCAAACAGAATTACATATAGTTCGAGTCTTCACTATCCAGGTACCGCTTTTTTTTTTTTTAATCTATCTTCGTTCCAACTTTTACCTCCTACTTACCAGTAGCTCTCCAGTTTTACCTGAACCACATGTCAATAATTATTTTTCCTTATGTATCATTTATACAATATCGTAATATGATACCTATGTAATATAAATAAAGGTTAAAGAATAGTCTTGTGTTTCTGAATGAGTCTTCATTTTTCGCTTAACACGTTTATTATACACCTATTTCTTTTATGCTCACATAAAAAAGAACTTGTGCCTGTGGTGCCCATTCCTGAATAAATTTCTAGTTATGTTTTTAAAAATAATTTGAGGATCCTGAATCCAATTGAATTAATTTTGAATATTTGCATCCAAGAGGTTACAAGAAAAATGACCTCAAAAGTAGAATCTTTGATATCCAATTTTTGTTTGTTTCAGTGTAGCATCCCTTTCAACAGCAAGGCTGTATGAGATATGGTTTTGTAGCTTAACATGGGATCCGAAACAACCTGCCTCCAGGAATTGAGTCCGGGTCTCCGACGCCAAAAGTGCCGCTTATGCCAATGGTGAAAGCACTCACGTTCAAATACATTTCTAATTGCGCTTTTTATACTAACTAGAGGACGCTGAAAGCAATTTGAATTATCTTGAAACACATTTGTCGATGGAGTCACGGGGAAAGTGACCTAAAAATTGAGATCTTTGAAGTACTACTCATGCCAATAGTAAAAGTGCCCGGTTGAATAAATTTCTAATTGTGCCTTTTATTCTAATCTGAGGATTCTGAATCCAACGAAATTATTTTTTTAAAACATATTCGTCCATGTGATCATGTGAAAACCGACGACAAAAGTTTGGCTCATGCCAACAGTAAGAGTGCCCACGCTTGGAAAACATTTCTAATTGCGCTTTCTATATTTTATTTTAGAATCCTGAATCTAATGAAACAATCCGTCCATAGCGTGAGAAAAGTGATATCAGTATTGGGATGTAAATAAATAAATATTATTATCCGAAAATAAGTATAAGTGTCCGAGCTTTGGAGTCATTTTTCTCGTGACCCCGCGGATGGATGTGTTCAAAAGTAGATTCATTGGATTCAGAATGGGATTGGATTGGATTGGATTCTAAATTAATGTTAAAGAAAAAACGCAATTAGAAATTTACCCAAGCGTGGACACATTGTATCAGTTGCATGAGAGTTAATTATTTAATAAAAGACAATTTCTTGGCAGTGATCAACCAATTTACACCCGTTTATCTCAATTATCGTGGATTCAAGTATTGTGTGTATTTTTCGTTGCAACTATAACTGTGATATTCGAGGTATTGCTGTGTTTAAATTTGTAATTTCTTGCAACTATGTACGTATTACACCTGATATAAAACGGGGAAGATTAACGCAAAAATTGTAATTCATTCAGAAAAAGGTGTTATCAAATAAAGTAGTACTGCTGCAGCCTATCAAGGTTTCTGGTTGGTCAGAGCAGAGGTCTTCCTTCAACGGGGAAATGTGTGATGACCATTTCTGGCACTCTTCATAATGGGGCCATTTCTGGTTTTGTTAATGAGTACTTGTATTCAATTACTAAAAGGAATCGTAGCTATCATACGAACTTCTTGTACCAGCTAACATCAATATAAATAAAGCGAATTAAATCCATAGCTTGTACTGTAATACAAACACTTTTATTTTTTTGGGGGGGGGGAGGAGTGTAAAAAAACAAACAAACATGGGATGAGCATATCCGCTTAAAAATTTTCAAATTGTGTGCCGTGATTTCCGAAGCAAGTGAAACAATGTATATTATCTATTTCCTTTATACTCATTTTGCGTGGAATGTGTATTCTGTACCTCCCTCCCCTTTCCTTCCTTCTTTCCGTAAACGATGGAATATAATTATAAGTTTCCATACCAATGCCACGATATGTCTGGAAGCCTTTCCTCCATGAGGAGAATAGCTAATTAACGTAATTGCTTCCTTATTTATCCACTTCCCTTTTTGTTTCGTGGTTCTAGTGAGGTGTTATTAAGTTTTCCACCGATCGAACACTGTTGGACCTTCAGGGATGTAGGGGAAACCTGATTCTGTAAGCACAGGAATGGAGAGAGGGAAAAGTTGCAGAACAATATTCAAGAGACCTTGCCTCAGTCTCAAGTAAAACAGAGGAAATTCAGAATTGTACGTATGCAGATTGTTTGTTGCATAATGTCTCCTCCAGGGAGCTTTTTTTTCTTTCGTTTGTTTGCTGTTATTTAATTAATCACAGCCAAGGTCATGTTTTTAAACAATATCATAGCATCAACTAGTGTACTAATGAAAACAAAGTCATTTTCAGCAGTTTGCTTTTTACTTAATTGTGCCTTATCATTCTTCTAGTGCTGTTTTCCTTTTTCTGCAGTGTAGCATCAAAAGAGCATGCAACAGCAACTACTACTGCTGTTGCTACGACAATATTATTACTGCTGGTGCTACTACGATATTATATACTACTATTACTACTACTGCTGCTGCTACTAAATACTACTACTACTACTATTACTGCTACTACTACTAATAATAATAAGAAGAAGAAAAGGAAGAAGAAGAACTCGTGGCTATATCTATGGATAGCGTACGCGCCTTTGGCCCAGGATACCCGGGTTTGACTCCGGTGGGAGTTCATGTGCCCCGGATCCCACGTTAAGCTGTAAGCTCATCTCATATAGCTCGCTGGTGAAAGGGATGTTTAAATTCAAATAATAATAATAATAGTAACTTTATGTCCAAACTTCGAATCCCGGTGCGAAAGCTTTGAAATTTTTGAGTGCATTATGCTGGTATGAATTCCACGTAAAACTTGTAGCACCATACCTCATATAGTGTTGATACTAAAATGTGACGCTCAGCTCCAAGCAAATCATTTACAATAAATAAGGAAAATATAGTATATAATGAAATACAAGATAATTGTCAGCTTATCAGATTAAGACCCTTGTGAGAAGCTGATTTTTAAATTAAGAATAAAGTCAAAGAGTTCTTAATATACCATTTTCAGAAAAAAATAAATTAATTAAACTTTTATTTAATTTTCACGTAATAAATCTTTTGCTTTTTAAATTACACATCCAGGAGGCAAAATTTCTAAATCATTTCATTGTTATATTTGGAGCATAAATATAGATTGATTAAAAATTAGATAAGTGTCAAGATTGGCAGATGGATCCCTTGTCATAAAGCTAAAACAGTTTAATCTATATAAGGAACAGTTTTTTTTTAAACATTTATTCCTACATCTTTTAAACAATATCCGCTACAATATTTATTGCTCAACATTATTTGATTAAACAATTAGTAATAATAGTAAGATAGTAATGATTAAACAATTAGTAATAATAGTAAGATAGTAATAATATACTGAATTCGAAAATGTTTAAGCTCTTTCCATTCTGGTTTCCGCAAAACGCTCTGGATTTCAAAGAATTTGTTGAGTTTCTGCTGGTTTTATGTAAAGTGTCCATTTCCCTATCCGTGGAGACCGCGTTTGCTTTACTCCGTGAGTCCTTTTAAACTTGCAGAGTGTAACTATCAGGCAGTCCGGCGACACCCTTGGGATCTTATCTACAATATCATAACCACGTTACACGCAAGGATCAATAATATGAAAGTCTCCTTTGTCACCCCTTTTGCTTGTGATTCTTACCCATAAGTGTAAATACCATTTTTTCATACTTCAACTCTTTTATGTATTCTACACTGGGAAGACTCCTCTCCCACTTTCTTTACTGCTTAGAATTGTTGGAAATAACGCAAGAGCAGTTAAAAATAATATAATTTTGAAGCAGTCAGTTCTTCACTACGAAAAATGCTAGAAAATCGTTTGTTGGATTATTCTCGCAGTCTAGAAATCAAGTGCTCGGGTCATGATACCATAGGTAATGGTTGCGAAATTTATTCATTTCAAGGATAGGAATGCAAATACTTTGTTGGAAATTGAAAATACAGAAGAAGTAGCAGCCCAAAGTCTTACAGAAAACTAGCTTAAGATACAAATGTGAAATGTTTACGCTTACCCTTCTGTCGTATGTGTGACAGCGCCTCGAGAACCTAGCAGAAAGTCTATCCAAATCGGCTGCTGCACGGCAAGTAGAGAATGAGAGGTTGAATGTTCTTTTAGACAATAGCAAGCCATATGTCTGTAACATTGCTAAAGTTAATCAACTGTAGCTGAGGGAGGTCTCTGATGTACGTGAGACCATTTTCATGATGAGATATGAGACGAAACCTACTTTTACGACACTTTTCAAGACTAGACAGCTTCAACTCTTCTCTCATGAGCAACCCTAGCTAGACGTTGTGGAATCATGGGTCAGACGTGTTCAATCGGTGAGTGATCTGGTAAACGCTGTGGCCAACGAATTCAGGAGAACATCGTGTCCAGTTAGGAAATGTACAATGTTACCTGCAACATTCAGATGTGCGTTATCTAGTTGGAAAGTGGTCCATGCAGAACTTACAGTAAAAGAACCGGTTCCAACATGTCACTGATGTATCATCGACTTGCCAAAATCCCGTCAGTGCTTATTAAATCAGGTGGGCACGAATTCACTGATATCCCATATCATTACGCCCGGTTCCGAACTGGTATAATCAATGCTGGTCGGATATGGATGCAGCAGAAAGATGCTGAATATCATGTCGTTCTGCTCTCCGTATAGTGGAAGGTTAATACATAATCGATATCACAATTCTTCCGCAATCAATAGAGCGTTCACCTCCGATGCCTGGGATCCCTGGTTCGATCCCAGCTCGTGCCGTGTGGGCTTTATGGTGGACAAACACCGTGCTCGTGGGTTTTCTCGAGGTTCTTCCGTTTCCTCCCACTTTCTTCATTCCACCATTTCACTCATCTCTCATCATCACCGTCTCCTTTAGCCTAACCGGCATAACCGTGGGACGTAAAACTTAAGATTTCATTTTTTCCTTCCGCAATCAAATGGGGAACCTGTTAGGTGGGATTGCTGTTGCATTCAACGATGAGTTATTGGTTGACAGTCTGGACACTATCAATATCAAGCTAATATTCGGCCACTACTGTTGTGTGGCTCTATGGTAGGGAGAATCGGATATGGAAGACAAGAGCTTTGTACCTGCATGATATTAGAATAAGAAGAGAATTTGTCAAAAACCTAACACTAAGTATACAGCTTTTTCCTCTTTTTCATGTTTCCGCCAGCATTCAGTTAAAGAATGGATTAGGAAAGCACGTTATCTTTTTGTTCTTTCAGGTGTTAATTTGATTTTTCTCCAGTTTGCTTCAATTGCTATCAATCTCCTATATTTTCTTATGACAAATGAAATATATATATATATATATATATATATATATATATATATATATATATATATATATATATATATAAAGAATCATAAATTATCTTTCTAAAATAATTTTCAGAACATGTAGTATTTTAAAAAAAGTAATTTTAAATTACAATGAATTACTGGCAAATGAGGTGACATTCATAACTTAATAGGAAAATTTACAATTAAATATAATATATGTAACAAAGAATATTTTAGATATTAAAACAAACCATGTTTGGTAGTTATTATTATTATTGTTGATACACGTAATCGATCATCATTAAGATTTGAATATTAATTTTATTTTTTTCTCTGAGTTACTTTTTAATTGTAACTATGTTACGCTAGTCTATTTGTCAATGTTTCGCCGTAATGTGACCGATAGGTCTTACCCTATAGATTTTTACAATTTGCAAGTGAGATCTCTTAACAGTCAGAACTTCTTTAAAATTTAGCAGTAAATTTGATTTTAAACAAAAAAATGGGGAAATATCTGACAGAGTAAATTGAAAATTAAATCTGTTCTAAGTAAAATATTCACTATACATTCAGCAAGTTCTATCTTAACTAATAAATATCCAGAATGTTCCTAAGTTTCATTTTAGAGATGAAGAAAACATATTAGCGAAGTAGTTCATTGTGGTTTTCGAATAACAATGTTAGTACATAAAATCGAGAAATGCCATTAGTTGAAATGAGTCACGAGAGAGGAAATTATCACGTCTTCTTTATTATTATGCTGCCTTATCAATCCGTGTATTGCCATTTGAATTGGAAGGTTGTTAAAACAAACATCTTAAACCGAGAAGTTTGGAATAATAACACTTAACAGGTCCTTGTGAGTGTGAAGCCAAGAAGTGGCTTTATTGCTCATGGAATGACCTGCTAATTGGAGGCAGTTATTAAAAGAATGAATAGGCAAAGATCAATGAACGGTCGACGCTTTTCTCAAGTCTTTTGTTTCTTGCTTTCATTTTTTAAAAGTATTTTTTCTTTATTTCGAAGAGAGACAGAAGGAAAAAAAAAAACATCCTTTGTGGTTAGTGCGTAGTTATGTGATAATTTGTCTTCGAGAGACATTACGGTTTGAATGTAAAGGTCGTTTTACTGTGGCATGTTTTGTGCTAGCTGTCGGACTTAGGCTCGGCATTTTTCTAAAGCTCAAACTGGCTTTTCCGTTGCAGATGATTTCGAAATTTTTCTTTATATGCTAGCGGTTGGGACTGGTTTCTACTACTGGGTTAATACTTTAATACTTCCTGTTCTTTATTTAATTTCTCTTAAAAGAAAAATCAATCATAAATACAGAAATCATCCGGTGTTGGTTGAATTGGAATTTAACGCCCCTTTCAGCACGGACACTCTATAAGAAAGACATGGACCTATAGTTTTTAAGATACAATCCGAACTACCATAATACGTCAAATAGTACTTTCCCATCGGCAAGTGAACATGGGACCTCGTGTGCCAAAGATGCGTATGCTAACCGAAGGTGACACATGAGTTCGGAACTCACGCTTACTCGACGTCACCCTCACGAAGTGAGCGTGAGTTTTAAATCATGGTGTGAGCATGAGTTCGAGAGAGTGTGATGTCGAGATGGTGATATGTGTGTTAGTTCGAGTGAGCTTGATGTTGAAATGATGATGTGAGTTTGAGGTCGAATGAGTGTGATGTTGGATCAGCGATTTGAGCGTGAGGTCAAGTGAGCGTGATGTTGGGTTGGCGATGTGAGTGTGAGGTCGAGTGAGTGTGATGTCGAAATGATGTGAGTGTGAGGTCAAGAGAGAGTGGTGTTGGGTTGGGGATGTGAGCGTGAGGTCGAGTAAGCGTGATGTTGAAATGATGTGAGTGTGAGGTCAAGTGAGCGTGATGTTGGGAGCGTGAGTTCGAGTGAGCGTGATGTCGACAAGATATTGTGAGCGTAAAGTCGAGATGGCGATGTGAGTGTGAGGTCGACTGAGCCTGATGTCAAGATGATGTTGGGAGCGTGAGTTCGTGCGAGCGTGATGACGAGATGATGATGTGAGTGTGGGGTCGAGTGAACGTGAGGTTGAAAATATGTCGTGAGCATGAATTTGAGTGAGGTTAGTTCAAAGTGGACACCTTTGGCGCTAATCGCTAAACCATCGGAGAAGGATCTTCCTTTGTATCCAAATTTGGCATAGAAGCGGAGTTTGACATGCTTTGACATGTCTCCTGTGAAAACCTTTAGTTCCGAGTTAAGAAAGGTTACTGTAAACTTGGAGTTTGTGCGAAAGTATAAACCATATGCAATCCAATCATGTCCAAATTTACCATTGAGGCAGAATTTGGTAAGTTTAATATGTCAAATATTTTCCTGTACCAACTTCTGGTTTCCGATATATATATATATATATATATATATATATATATATATATATATATATATATATATATATATACAGAGGCAGCCCGTCATAAGGGGCCCTGGGCCCGGCCCTCCCATCGCTTTTTGTATTAACATAGAAAAATATATGTATCTTAAGTTATCCTTCTAGTATTGTTACTGTAATTTCCCTCGGAACCAAAAAACGTAGTTCTGACTCCTTCAAATCAGTTTTTCCATGGACTGCTTACGCTTATGGGCACACTGTTCATGTGGTCAGTACAAAATAAAGGTAGAAAGGGCCTGAGCTATTTCAGTGTGGACTTAGTATCATCTCGCATTGACTCGTGGGGTGAAAAACGTGAAAACCCAGCTTGAATGTAGGTGGCATGGGCCAAGAATCGTAGGCCCTCATCACACGATTGCACCTGACCCCTTCCGAACGAAAAGATTTGAAGCTTGCTTGTTGCCAAAATTCGTTTTGTCTGTAGAGGTTGTTGATTCCGCACTTTCAGTTGTTTTGTCCCTTGACCTTGCTCTCTTATGTTACTTCTGCTGAAGGGATCCACAATCAACCGCGTGTCCACTCCTGAGTTTAGACTTGCATCTTCTTAATGTCTTTTGTGCTATCCCCCCCCTGTATTTTCGTGTGGTTGTGCGAAAATGAATAAAGTACCCGTGTTAGAAAGTATTGCACGCGTTTCCAATAGGTGAACTTTTCCACTTTTAAACATTCCTTCCCGACCGATGCTGAATAAAGAAAAGCTCAAATCCGAACTACCGGCCGCATGGAGCAATGATAGTCTTTGCGCAATTAGTAACAAAAGTGATTTATTACTATTTCTGCGTGACAATGACTTAACAGGTACATTTTCTGAGGTGCCAAAACTGGTGGACATAGTGTTTTTGCCCTATGATTATACTTAACGTTTTAGTATGATAAGCTTTTCTGACTGCAATTTCGAGTTTTTTAAGCAATTCACTTAATAAGAACAGTAATAATATATTAGTAGTAGCAACAGAAGTGGTAGTAGTAACCATAAAGTATTTATCTTGAGGCTTGGCCCACCCTACCTGTCATTCCACGAGCCGCCGCTATATATATATATATATATATATATATATATATATATATATATATATATATATATATATATATATCGCCCTTGGAAAGCAGAAAGGTGCTAAGCGCCATTCTCCTTGATTTCTAAGTGCATATCATGACTTCCCATTTCATGTTTAATATTGGCAGAAAGGAGACAAGTGGCAGGAAACAGTATGAAAGGTCTGCAGTGAAAACTGAATTCTATAGAAGAATGTATGAATCGGAATTAATTAGTATTTCATTCGTTTTTATGCTCTCCTGAGAAATTTGAGAAATTTGCAGTTTGGCGCTTAGGCCTGGGGACTTCGCACCTATTATTTCAGCCTTTCACTGAGAAAAATCCGTTCTCCGGACAGCGGTATATTGTCCAAATATGTCCAATATTGTCCAAATGCTAAAATCAGTGTAAGATGAACAGTTTTCGTAATCAGAAAATATATTCACAATATTTATAAATAGTCGAAAGACGACTTCTTTACTGTCAAACATTTGAATAATTGAATTTTCATTAATACTGTAAATTGAAGAAAAGATACAACTATTGTTTCAAAAATCTAGACTACAACACCGAATAGGACAACCTTTTTGGATGATGTTACTTTTAATGTCTGATCTCAGGTATTTTGAAAATTTCCTAGATCTTATATATATATATATATATATATATATATATATATATATATATATATATATATATATATATATATATATATATATATATGGAACCTCAGTTGTTTTCCGTAGTTTGTTTTTATGAAATTGCCGTTGTTCGTGTTATCTTGCGCATTAGAAATAATTATAGCTTATAGGCTATATGAATTGCTTTGTAAGTTTCCCAGAGTTCAGAGATGCAAAAGAAATATTTTTCTTTTTTTTAAAAAAATAACATAAACCATTTTTAAAATCCTGTATTTAACTAGCAACTTTGCCTTCTTGCAGTAGATGCTACAATTATCAAGGGAGACATCACAGCGTATAATATTTGTGAGTCCTAGATTCCATTCGGAGCAGACTATTTTGATTAGAATTCAAAGTGGCATTGTGTATAAGTTTAAGTTATACATTCCTGCATGCCATTTGAGTTCTTTGTGTTTAAATTGAAATTTGGAAAGAAGCTGAAACTTTTTCATGAATTTTGAAAGCCCTGAAAACTTGACAGTTGAATCGCCATTTTTGATACTAGTGTGCAGGGTGTAAAAAATCATGGATTTTTAAAAAAATCATTTTTGTTGATTTTTTAAAAATTTAAATCGACTTTTTAAAAATTTAAATCAAATCTTTCTCCTCGTACAATACAAGTCGCGAACTGAAGAAAAAACATTAGGTAATAGTATTAAATGTTAACTATGCCATTTAAATGAAAATATTGGGATTTAATTTTGAATTAATCCCCAATCGTTAACCTATTTCAATCCCAAACAATGTTTCTTAAGTATTAAGGAAAAAAGTACACTACCAAGTTTATCAATATGACATTTCTTTTCACGAAAGTTACTGATATTTCGCAGGGACATATTTTTAAAAAATCGGAACTAGCTAGCGGCACGATATACATAAAAGGTACGTAAATTTCGCCAAAAATTAACTAACTAACTCTATGGCCTATGGAACCCGTAGATTCAATGCCGCGTTTACAAAAGTTCTCCACTGACTTCTATCCTTACCCAACTGGATCCAGTTTCTACTTTGTTTTCTTATTTCTGCGACATCCATCTTAATATTTTCCTCCCATCTGCCCTAGGTCTTCCTAATGATCGTTTTCCGATTGCTTTTTCAGTTGAGGCTTTGAAAGTGCTCCTACTTTCTTCCATCCTAGCTACATGACCTGCCCACCTGGGTCTCCTAGACTTGATGACCTTAACAATGTTTGGTAAACCGTATAAATTATGTAGTCCCTCGTTATGAAATTTCCACCATTCCCCATTTCCGTTTCTCTTGGGTAAGAATATTCGTCTCAGGATCTTGTTCTCAAATACTTTCAGTCCATGCTCTTTCCTCATAGTATAAGCGACCATGTTTCGCAACCGTACAGAACAACAGTCATGATTATCGTTTTATATATTGTAAGCTTCAAATTCCTCGACAGAATTCGCGACAAGAGATTTTGAACTGAATAATAACACGAATTACCTGCTTTTAGTCGACATTTAATTCCTTCGTGAATATCGTTTTCGTTTGTTAATATTGATCCTAGATATTTGAAAGTATCCACTTTATCAAAAGTATTATTTGATATTTTAACGCATCCATAATTTGCCGTATTACGATCCCGAGGAACTTCTATGTATTTAGTACATAAATTTCGCCTAAAGTTTTAAAATCTTTTTTTTCTTTGTTTCGGAGAGGGGATAGGACCCCTCTAAATAATCCCCTATTATCTGGAAACAAACAAACAGACGTGGACATAAAAGAATTTTTGTCTGAAATGTCCATGGTGATTTCCCCGTTGGAATAGTTAACGATTTAAAAACCCTAGGTCACGAAGAGAAGAAAGCAGAATTCACCCGTTAGCCGTTAAAAACGGGAATTTCCCTAATCTTCCTCTGCATGATACTCGTTTTCATACTGTGCTTACACACGTACATTTGAGTCTCATTATATTATGATTATTATCTTCCATAATCGAAATAACAGAACAGAAACGGGATTTTACCTATTTTCACTTTAAATCAATCCACCCTGCTAGTGTGCAAATTAATCCTACTTTAAAAAGTCTGCTAATACCCTATATTAGTAGCTTTATTGTTTTAACCATACTTTAAAAACAGTAAAGTCAATATAATGGCAATATTCATATGATTGTATCAGTCATATTAGATCGAGGAGTATTGCCAAAACATATTACAGAAGCCGGGATAAACTGCTTTTTCTAATACCTCACGATTAGCCTTACTTGGATAACCATATATATGTGTTTTTTGTTGTCTCTGTATTAACCGTAGTGCTTTAGTGCAGAAGTTTAGTTCTTTTTAGTATTTCTTGATTTTAGAAATGTTATCCAAAACCCCCTTGGTTGTCTTAATGAGATTTAATTCTTTCATAATTACTTCTACTATGTTCGGAATGCTTATAATCGATATCAGTCATCATAAAAGTTTCGTCTGTGGTTTTACCCGCTTTTAAAGTTATGGTTATTATTTTGAAAGAACTTTGTGCTCTTCCACATTGTTTCTACGTGAAAAATATTCTAAAGCATATGCTCTCAACCAGTTTAAAGTTCTTCTTTTCTTTCTTCACTATAAACTTTGGTTCTTTCCAGCATTAGCTTGGTGTTAGAAATTCAAGAAGCATAAGCAGCAAGAAGGATTAATTTCTGATCAGAGACTGTAAAAATTACTTCTTTGTTATTTTTATGTGCTTTACATTACCCACAATAATGTGAAAATGGCAAGGACGGCAATTATCATAATACAGCGTGGTTTTCAAATAATATATCATTGATATTTAGGTTCAAACAAAGAAATTATTTGGAAAACTCACGTTACCTTGAAAAAGCAATTTCATGCTAACGCTACTATGTAACGAAGTATTCGGTTTAAGACTGTGTGTGCTGGCTATTACTGATCATTTATTTTTTTCCGTCTAGGATGTTAACTCGGAATATATGAGTAAATTGTAAATAATACCAGGTATTTCTGATTAACTGATTACTTTGTTTCGGAGTACCTCGCAAGTAGTCGAGCGCTCTTTGGCTAAAGCGTTGATGAGCATTATCTTTTATTTTGAGAGTAAAAATAAATGAAATGACGTCTTAGCTAGATTAATCCATGTCAGAGTATTACATTAAATGAAATTTGTAATCTTGCGACCTGCTTTTATAAAAAAATGTGCAAATTGCCAGCTTTCACATTAAATCCATATGTATTCATACTTCTACAAAAATGAATTGTCTTTAGTGTGTAAGTGTATTACTACGCCTCACAAATGACATACATTTCCCAATTACTAATGTGATGACACGTTTTGACATAAAGGACTAGTATCAACTAAGAAACGTTTTGTGTGAAGAAAGAACCGGAGAGTTGGTTATGCAGACGCTTTTGTTCCCGATCTCGTTCAGTAGTTGGTCGACAGACTGAGAGGAGTAGGAAGCATTTTACGTCTCTCTTGATCGATCGGCGAGTGAGTGGAGTGTTCAAGGTGGTTGGGAAATATCCTGACACAATCGTTCGGGCGGATGAATCGCAATTTGTATATTCAGGCAGGAAGAGTCAAGAATAAGTTGTGTATTATTTTTCATGCAATGATTTCTCTAGCGTTACTCAATTTAGGTGAATGTCCGGTGCTAAACGAATTTCGCTACAATACATTTATAACAAGAAAACACGATGGGCACGATTTGTTGTTGCTAATTATATTTTGAGATTTTTTTTTCTTGAAGAAAATCGTTATTAGTAAGAAATTAATTATGGGTTATTTAATTTGATATTAGCAGCTTCGAAAGTTCCTGTGACTTCATTTCTTTATATTACTCCTACGTTAAGTGCATTTATATAAATATTAACGTCTTGTAAAGTGTTCTATATTATTTTAATGATAATTGTGTCATCCCATTACTGTGTTATAATAGATTTTCTGGTGGATTCTAGAGGGATATAGGTTGTCTTTGAAGACTAAGTGTAAACTGGCTAAAATGAGAATCTCGAAATTTGATTATGCTTTACAGTGGGCAAAATAACACGTGTATGTAGATACTAGATACTGTATCATAGTATTGACGATTCATGTGTTGATATATTTCTTTCGGAGTTATAGGCTGCCGAAAACATGGAAAAATGAACTTGAAAGATCCATAGCTCCAAAACAGTGGGACTTACCGTAGTCGGGTCAAGACTTGATGTAATAGTGTGTGCCCTATCCAAATATCCGTGTTTCAGAATGGTGTGGTACTTCCGCAACAATTTCTATAGAGGTAGTTGATGAGTAGTTCAAATTATATGCCCGTAGCCAAACTCCCTCTATAAAAATTGTTGAGTGAGTACCTTAGGATTCTGAAACATGGATTTTCGGATAGGGCACATATTAGTTCCTAAGTGAAATCTTGACCCGACTACGGTAAGTTTCATAATTTTGGAGCTGTGGACCTTTAAATTTCATTTTCTCATGCTCCCGGCAGCCTATAACTCCCGCCTTAGCTACTGATTTAAAAGCCTCACGTGTTAACTAATCTAGTTTGCTACTTTACTCCAACGCCAAGTAGGTATGTTTATAATGCTCTATTCAATACAAGGCATTTTAGGAAGCACACTGACCCAGTGATATACAGCAGGGCTATACAGCGCTCACCTTTGATGCTGAGTTTGTAGAGGACAATATCTTGTCAGTGACTTTCGTTGGTGTTCTTCCGTTCCCTTTTACATTTTTATTCCGCCAATTCTTTCAATACTTTGAGTTTACAATGCATAACCGCGGGACGTAAAATTGAAAGATTTCATTTTTTTTATAGTATAATATTTACAATGCGGCTGTTTACCTAATATCGGCCGCTTTCAAACTTTCCGTGTATTTGCATGATTAAACTTTTTTGTTTCTCATTTTATCGCAACGCCAGATATAGTTACAATACTCTATTGAGTAAAGTGCGAGGACTTTCGTAGTATACAGAAAGCTTTTTTTCTTTTTACCTATATTTGCGTAAAAATGCTAAAATGTAGGATTATGTTTTAGCGCACAAACCTAGGATTTGTTGTTAAAACATGAACTGAACGAAATAATTGCCTGGCTTCAATGAATAACTATGATTTTTTAAAATCGAAATATTCTTACAGTAATCATTTCTAGATCCCTTCCATTAGAGAATAACAGGATAAGTCTAGGTAACTTACGTGAGGTACAAATATGTGGATTAAGATTTCGAATTTTATTTTAGGTTTGTACTGCAATAAGACAAATTAAAAGGTAATGTTACTATAATTCTTGATTTGCGGAGAATGGCGGAGCAATTTAAATTCTTTCTCCTGTAATATTTCATCACTTGCCTGGTGGTTAATGTTCAATGTGGCGGTTATTGGAAAGTTCGTCACTGTGTTGTGTACTTATAAAATGTGAAATAAACTGTATGTTGTCTTCAAGACCTTTCATATGGGTGAGGTTAGATTTACATCGAAGTTACACTACCTGAGCGTGACGTAATTTCACATGGTATTATCATGGGGGGGGAGGTGAAATAAAACGAGCCCAGCAGGGCTTCTAACCCCTTTCATTCGCTGACTCTTGCTCAGCTGTTCCGTAACATACGTAAATCACTTTTTTTAATCAATAAAGTTGTGTGCACAAAGTGGACTAATTACCACATGACATTACGTCACGACCATTTGGTGCAACTTCAATGTAAATTTAACTACGCTCCTTTCTTCTTCTTCTTCTTCTTCCTTCATATTGTACAGAAATTTCAGTACCCAATGGATTGCCCATGAAACAAATAGTTGAGTCTTATCTCGTCTCAAAAAGTGTATGTATCGCTATTGGTAGACCTCTATCTCGTCTCACATCTCATCAAGGAAATTCTATTTCGTCTCATCTCATGGCCAATCTTAGATATTCTTTTGCATGTTTCGTAAAATTTTGACATTCTCTTAAGGGGGTAGATTACTAAATATATTTCAAAAGCTAATAATTTTTCTTTTCCGGTTTTTCGTAAGTGAAAAAAGATAATAAAATGTAATTTACCATAATAATAGATAATGTTATTCTACACCCGAAAATACGAATCCTAAGAATTTGCAGTGTTGCCATCCATAGAAATTACAGTATGACCAGAATTTGAATTACCCAAAAATCTAGGTTAAGGCACCAACTAGAAAAATTAACTCAACGGTAATGATGACTTATCATGTTGTCTATGTTCCTTGTTAACTACTTTTTAAATAATATTTGTATTTATTTTTAATAACTTACATAAGTTATTGCAAAATAAATAAGTTATTACAAAATAATACAAATATTATTTAAAAAGTAGTTAACAAGGAACATAGATAACATGATAAGTCATCAATTACTGTTGAGTTAATTTTTCTAGTCGCTGCCTTAAACTAGATTTTTGGGTAATTCAGATGCTAGTCATACTGTAATTTCTATGGATGGTAACACTGAAAATTCTTCCGTTTCGTATTTTCGCGTGTAGAATAACATTATCTATTATTGTGGTAAGTTACATTTCATTATCTCTTTTCACTTACGAAAAACGGGCCGTGTTTAGTAGCCTGCGGCCTTAAGCTCTTCAAAAACATTCAAAACAACAAATTACGGAAGCTTAGTAAAGGTCTTAACGAAGGCATGTTTCCTTTTTTTTTTCATTCATATTATATCAACATACCCAATTCATTATGTAGAATTATTATATCATGTACGCAAATAATTTTAACATTTAAAACACATTAAAATACATATTTATTGGTACACCAATTTCAATACGCCTTCTAAAACGCTTCTTACAAACCTGAACATTTCTGCCCCTATCGAAATCTTAATAAAACAATTTATCAGCTTCTTTCAGCCAAAGTACAGCTTCGGGATAAACTTTCAAACTTTCATACGAATACTTTAGTAGGAAAAATAATTAAATGTATATTATATAAATTCGATCCCAGGAAACGTCATTCCTATCTCCTATCCAATTTGTTTACATTAGGGGATCGAAACAATACATGGCCAAACAATTGAAATCATAAATTAAGAAAACGAATACGACTGCATAACTGAGATTAGGCTTATTTTGAATTTGTTGATATAGGATGGTCATTCTAAACGAAATTACGCCAATAGAAGCTATATAGTTACGTTATAGCAGTAATTTATTCTAATCTCCCCTTTTCTAAATAAACTTAAGCTGTCACATATTGTCTAAGTAATTAGGTAGATTCTTTGGGAATGGAAGGGATTACGAACGCATGTTTACACTGATATATATTACGAAACACACCATTATGACACTGTGTCTAACTCGATCAATTTTGAAGGTTAAAATAAATATCTCCAATGCAGGTTTCGAGCTCTTGTCACTTAGTTCACTCAAGATTAAAACCAAAACACTACTTACAGTTATCCAGAAGCGAAGAATAATCACACCATTTGAAATCTGAACTACTGTCCCTTTATAAATCAACACACGACGTTCTGCTCACCAACCAGAAACTTTCATCCTCATTTTTCCGAGTTTACCATTTCAGTCCTCCAGGAAAACGTTTCACACCACTCAGAATAAAGTGTACTTCAGATTGAACAGGTTTACCTAAAGATAAACCTTCGCCGTTCTTTCAAAACATTGAAAATTCTAAACTTCAAAAAATCAGATAATGTCAGCATTCGCCATGCTGGCAAAATCAACAAGAAGCTGCTTCACCAAATTTTCACACTGCTCGTTCCGTTCCATCCAACTGAGTTGGTAAATAGCAAAATTTACAGCTGAATAACCTTTTAGAACTAATTTCGCATAACCCTGTTCTGTATCAGCGTTTTAACCACTTTATTTGTTTAAATAATCGACGGACAGTATCTAGCTACTGCTCTCCTGAAACTGACGCCATTCCAAACAATAACAATGTGACGTAATAATACGAAGATCGGCTACTGAGCCAATTACGAGATACTTCAAAGAAAAGCGACCAATTATTGATAATTTCGTAAATCTGTGCTACTGACGTCATATGAGACAAGATTGAAGATGATGAACTTAAAATTGAGTAATTTTGACAAATTTTCTATCAAGATAGCTGAAAATCGAAGAATTTTTTTGAAAGATATTTTTAAATTAAAATTTTGAAGAAATTTTTGGGAGAGCTTTCAGGATGTTTTGAGATAGGAAAGGCGTTCTACTGATAAAAATGAAGAGAAATATGTTAAAAATCTTTAAGAAATATAAGAAATCAAGGCAGAAATGAACAAAATATATTTAATAAATGCAAAATAAATCCTAACCTAATCCTACCATCTAACATTACCAAAAATAAATAAATAAATAAATAAATAAAAATAAATCTCAATATTGCACCACTACAACTTCTACCTCTTATCTGACATTATTATACGATATTATACAGGGTGTACGAAAATTCCCTAACATGATAACTCCATGTTGGGAGTTATCAATATGAGTCAGTATTAACTTCCAAAAGGATTATATCTTATGTCACTTTCAATATTGTGGAGATTTTATGATATGAGTCAGTATTAACTTCCAAAAGGATCATATCTGGTGTCACTTTCAATATTGTAGAGATGTTATGGGATGAGTCAGTATTAACTTCCAAAAGGATAATACTTGATGTCGTGTTTCAGCAAGTGTACACGAGGTAGTGTTATGTAAACAAGAAACTTCGGTGACTGAAGTTGCTCGCGTAGAGCCTTTTCAGAAAAAGGTGCAATTGTAAAGCTGGGTGTAGGTAAAGCCAGTTACTGAGGCGGGTGTAGTTGCACGGTTATTGTTAATACTCTCATTACTAGAGGAAAATTCCAAATTGAATTTACGGCCCGCCATCCTGACCAAAATTTCAGCTGGGTGGTCTTTCCTTTGCATCTCCAGTCGAATTCCGGAATTGTATAGAGTTTGGCAAAATATACTGTATATATAAAACACACTATTTTCTTTTGTCGTACACTGCAATTGTAGATACGCAAGTTCTGGCTGCTTTCCGTAATAATAATAATAATAATAATAATAATAATAATAATAATAATAATAATAATAGTCATTTTCACCTTTTTCTGTTATCATTTGTTCAAATTCGGAGAGATTATTTGTATCCGTTTTTAATGAAAAGAAAAGTAATTATTGTTTACACCTGTGAACCTTATGTTGTGTGAGGCAAGAAAAATGTTACTGACCTCTATGAATCAGTGAATACGGAAAGCTTTACTAAATGTTCAGCACATTTTTGCGTGTTTCTTGTTTCTGATATGAGATTGATTTCGAACACGAAAAAGTAAAAGAGAAGCAGAGGAGGTGACTTTTCGTGTCATGATATTGTTTTCAACCTATTAGCTGATATAAATATGCAGGGCATGTTTCGTATTCATAGTTATCGGGTTATAATATACACATCTTTCTTGTGAATAGTACGTATTAAAGTCACTCGTCTTTTTTGTATGCCACACTGGGAGAATAGGTCTTTTACAGTGATTTAACACGCTTACTCTGCTTAAAGACCAGGCCTTAACATTTCTTGATTGCTCCGATTAGAGGCAGATGCTTATCTCTCTATATAGTAAATAAAGTTACGCATATAATTTTATTTTAATTAGGATACGTAGTTTCTTAATTAATTGAATTACGTAATGTATTATCTCAGTAAATTGTTTATCTTATGAATTGTAATAAAGCTGTGTTCATCATAATTATTCATTGTTAACAGTTACAAAACAAAATTTAAACATTCTATTCCGTATGCAAATTACAAGATTTAAAGGTATCACGAAAGAAACATGGAAAATTCTCGAAATAACATGTAGATGGCAGCACTAGTTTCAAACCAAGTACGTTATCAAAATATGTCATCTTACGTATAAATATCTGTGTATTTTTACTTTAAATCAGTTAATGCCGTCCAGCAGCTGTAGGCATAGTTGTAGTTCTGGCGTGTGTGCATTTGAAAATGAAACATTTCAAAACATCGAGTATAATGAATTGTTTGGTAAAGAAGGGTAAGAATGTTTGGTAAAAAAGGGCACAAACATATACCGTCATGAGAAATACTTGGGAATACTCTGCTTCGTCATTTTCAGCTCTGACTTGAAACATGATTATGAAATTCTGTAAGATACCCGTGTCATGATAATAGCGGAAATAATGCATATACTCTTGCAAGTTCTGCGTCTACTATAAATGTCAACAAATACTGAAACTACGCATTCTAGATAACTATTTCACGTTTTGATGTAAGTATTATGCATGAAGATATTGTGTGGAATGTGGGCACCATGATTGCTGACACCTGATCAAAAACTAGCAAATTGCAAATCTCTCACCAAATTATAACCCGTCTCCACAGAAATTCAGCTCATTGTGTAAGATAACTTACGACCACCATGGTAACATTACACGTTGCAACACACCAGAAACAAAACAATCAAAACACAAGGACACAATTTTGTACCTGCATAGAAGGCCGAATGTGTGTATAAATGGCCACAATGTGTATGGCTCAGTTTTTAGCAGTATGCTAATGGTGTAGTATCTTCTAATTGGCTATCTTCCAAACGGTACAGCCATTATCAGAGGGTATTATGCCAACCTTTTGTAGCAAGTAAAGAAAATAATAGTTGAGGAAAGCCCAAGTTTATCAAAAAAGAATGTCATCATGACAATTCTTGATCCCCTATGTGTCAACAAACTGGGCGATTTTCCCATGTTACATCTGTCTTATCACCTGATTTTGATTTCTCGAAGTTCCACCTCTTCTTGAATTTAAAGTTGTGTGTGTGTGTGATGCAGATGAAAACACCAGACAAAGATTATTGTTAGTTTTTAAGAAATCTGTCTTAACGCAATAACATAAAAGCTTTAGAACATCATTGCACCAAGTTCATTGGCATGAAGAGAGACAAACTTCGCCGAAAAATAAAAACAATTTGGAATAGATTTACCCATACCCATGTTTTACATTTCACGCCGAGAACTTTTCAAATAAGACGAATATTTTAATAATGATGAAACTATACTGCTTATTATCAAGTCGTTCTAGTCACTTGAGTCATATTTTGTGCCAATTCTGATTATCTCTTCAACTTCGAAATTGAAGGAGCGTGATACAGTACAGTACCATGCCACTTCTAGTGAGTTTCGAGTCACCAGGCAATATACATATATTTTAATGAACAATATAAATCAGAAAACAATGGTTCTGATTGTATATGTATGTTCGATGGACAAAAGCAATTCTTGACTGGATATTAAGAGGTAACAACAGAATCAAGGAAACGTTTTCTTACAAGGTAGTGTGTCGAGTACGTACTTAGTGGCTGTGGAGAAGAATTGGAGGGACCTTCATCCAGTAATCGATTGACAGTTGTTGACTATGGTGATATGTAACATCATAACATTCCAAAGTGGTTTTGGGTTCGAAATCATAATTTTTCTGTAATACAAAATCATAAGTTTTATGGTAGTGTAGTAATATTTTTTGTCATTGTATTAATTATGTATCAATTGTAATATCGTAATAAGGAATATATTTTTAATTTGCGGTACAGGATAGTTTATTAGCACATTTAACAAAATTAACTAAAACTGAAGGAATCAATTTTAAATTCCTATTACAGTAGTGCATTTACTGTAATGTAATTTCTAGAACACAGTGGCATGTAGTTAATCTATATACACATATATAAATAATAAATCCACTAACTCACTCACTGACTTACTCAACAGATCTACAATACTCTTGAAATTTTATATAAATCATGTTCTTTCACCCTATACTATTAATAACTTTTATTTTTATGGTCGAAATACAACTGCTAAGGGAGGAAATAGGGGGACTTCCAAGAGGTTTTATCCGCCGTTTTATAAATCTTCAAACTATATTAGAAATAGAACCTTGAAATTCTGTATAACTATTTTCCTTGGACCTTAGACGGCAGATGAGACGGGGTTTTGCGAAATCAGATCCCAAAGGGGGAAAGATTAGGGAGGCTTGATTTTTTTTTTTTTTGGCCATTCTTTAATGTCCGAAACTGTCAGGTGTAGAACTTTGAAATTTTGTATAAATATTTTTTTTGCAACCTAGGCTCTAGATTATACATTTACGGAATGTGCCCTTTAAAAGGGAAATTGGTATTTTTTTTTCATTCACCAGGTTTCCGAAACTATTGTCCGTAGAATCATGAAATTGTGTACGTATTGTTCATTTGCACGTATTCAGTATCAAGGAAAAAGGTGAATGGGTTGCAGGGAAAGGAAAGGATAAGAAATATTCTCCGAGGTAACACGCGTGGACATATGCTATTAGTGTATAAACTCCATTAACTGAATATAAATAGTATGGTGATGGCGTTACACACTATAGTAATTAATAGTAGTAAATTGGTTATTATTTTGTTGTGCAGCGTGAAAAAAGAACATATAGAAGTAGCGTAGAGTTGTGCTTGCAAGTTTATAAGAGATTTATATCGGCTTTACTTGATATTTAACACGTTGACAAGCAAGTGTCACGCACTCCAGAATTCTATTTCTCCAAAAGAAATCATGCACACATAAACTTAAATGTAATACATCATCATCATCATCGACAACAACTGTATTATTATTACTATTAATAATAATAATAATTATTATTATTATTTATTTATTTCTATTTTTTAATCAGTCTTATGATACTAGAACTGCCCACGAGACGGTACAGCTCTTCTAACAGAAACAGATACATTTTCCGATACGAGATAGCCTCAACTCTTGAGTCGTAGGTAATCCTGTATTTTCTATTGCAGTGTCATCGAGAGCCTCATTTGGTAACATTATAGGTTTCGTGTTTTGAAGAACTTTTGCTGCCGGAAAATATCCATTTCATAAGCAATGATTCCCAAGTGAGGAAACATCATTAAAGTTATTGATTGTTGAAGTCTAGCATTCTTGTCAGAACCGATGCCATAGTTGTATAAGATATAGATCTACAGTTGTAATGGGGATTCCGAACCATCGTAATGCGTTCAAACTTGGAACCCTGGAACCTATGCACCAAAGACACGCACGCTACCCGCTAGACAGACAAATGAGGAAGGCACTGAGTAAGGAGACATGTGTATACAATCTGCACACTCCCGAATCATTGCTTAAGAGATTGCTGTTTTCCACAATAAGAATTCTTCGGGATATCTATATCGATTTGACGTACTTTCGGCAATAATTTCATTTTAAAAAAAAATCGTTCTTAACTATCTTGGCTCACTATATTAGAGAGGGACTTAATGTAATCCATAAACTTTTAGCGTCAGTCGCCTTTCTGGACCAACATTTTTTTTCAACGAACGTTGACAGGTTATACTATTATCTACTATGAGGAACTTTTATTTTATTAGCGATTTTTTAAATGTTTGTTTAACGATATTTAGGATAGAACAAATAATGAGAATAAGACGAGAAAAAAGGAGAAAAGAGAATATGTTACTGGCAAGTGACTACTTTGAATATGTTTATAGTTTTATTTAATATTTCCATCCGCGCTGACTACGGAAATGTAGTGAATACTTTTTGCATAGAAATATGTAGGGTTTCTTTATGTCTAACATCCACTGGGAATTTCAGTCTCCAATTATGATATCACGTATACCTAGATAGATTGTAGTGTGTTGTTAAGAACGTAAGTACTTCTTTCGATACGAATACTTCCTGATTCAATTCCGGGTGGGATATACCGTAGTTTGTCTGTGTTCAACGTGCATCCATGAGACTGTTAAGGAGCTTCTTGAATTAAGAAATAACGAACTTCGGTCTAGAAAGCCGGAAATAATGGCCTTGGGATTCAAAGCGCTTAATAATTGTCATCTAGTCGTATTTGCGGTATCTTGCTTGTCATAGCTCTTCATGGCCTCTGGCACCAAACGGTTTAATAGGTACAAACTAATCCTTGATTATGTTTATACGTGTTTCATGCTAGTAAATACACTACGGGTAGGTAATGTAGCTAACAGATTTGATTGTATCCCTACAAGCTAGACTTAAACTTTTGATTCTTTTGCAACCAGCCTGTGTGTGCAAGTGGAAACACAAATCTAAACATTTATCGAGTGATTTAAACAATCTGGTTATGGCATTATAATATTTTTTTTTGGCACAAAAAACATGGTGCCAGTAATCTGATTCTGATTTGCAGTGGCGCAAACTCAACTATTTTTCGTAAGGGAAAAAAAATCAATTTTAAATCGTTATTTCAGCTGAGTAAGCTAGAACAGTTAAATGTTCTATTTTTACAGCGTTAAATGTGTTATTTACAGCGCTATTTGCTGAGTACAATGTTTCGTTTTCAATTCACGTGTTTGGTTTTCGTGACATCTAAAATGAGACTCTTTATAAGAATTTACGATAAATACTTAGTAACCATGTTTTATCTGTTCAAAGCGGCAATAAATAAATCCACTAATCAAAGGGAAGTGTGATGCTTTAAATTTGTGTTCGCTAGTATCACGAACACGCATCTTGTGTTGCAATGTAATGCCTTTGCCTCCTTTCCTCACGACTGAATTGTTTTAAAGAAGACAGTTAGTTGCCTGCTGATGAGTCAGCTTCTGTCATATGATGAAGTTTCATATAATCACAGTAGAGTGACTTTGGATATTACAATGTGCGTATAAGCTTTCCTTTGCAGGGAAGGAGGAAACTACTAATTGGATTTCGCCAGTTTTTGTAAGAAATTTTCAAGAGTATGAACGTTTTTCTGTTTACGAAATTGTACGTTAGGAATCTAAAATTAAGGTAAAAGCTATAGTTTATTGTCCTCCCATTCCCTTCCCGGTCAATCCTGAAACTAGCGTGTTCAGCCGTTCTTTTAAGGTAGATAGTTTCGATTGTTGACCAAACATGTGCCACTTTTCCTAAGATTATAGTATTTTCGGGATGTATCAGAAATAAATGTTTCACAAATCACAATTTGATATTTTGAAAGGTTATACGTTTGTTTAAATAAAATACCAAGCACAAGTTAAAACACATTTTATAAACAAGCGAGTCATCTGATAAAATTTACATGAGGGAACTTTATGCAGACTACATTTTTCCTTCAAATTATTACTTTTTCTGATTATACATATGAACGATCTTTCGTTTGGAGTAATTATTTTATTTTCAGATCACATTTAGTCTCCGAAGGCACAGTATTCGATAGTAGAGCGATCAGCTCTAGTGTGAGGGGTCCCTGTGTCGATCCCAGTCACACAAGATTCTGGTTGGCTGGATTAGAGTTTAGCGTCCCTTTCAGGACCAAGATTATATAAGACGTGGACCTACAAATCAACCTGGGATGCGCATCTTATGATATAACTAGAAGTTTAATTTCATTTCATTTTATATTTAGGCTCCAAACCTGAGGGGAAAAAATAGCTTTCTTTTTAGTTAGCATCCCTCGTCGGACTCTTCGATTGTCCTACTTGAGCTCTTTAGAATTGAAGCCACTATTTTGCATTATATACAAAAGTAACATTTTTATGTGTTTTTGTTTGGATTGAAATTGCGTTTTCTTTTGTTTCTATTTGTTAACGAATTCTTCAACGGAAAGTATAGTTTCAATTTTTCATCTGATTAGCATTATATGCATATACAAAGCAAATAATCCCTCTCACATCAAAGCGTCAGAAGGACTACGGCCGATCATACTTTTTTTTAGTTGTGTGATATGCTGTCTGCATGTATTATTCTAATTTCATTGATGCTATAGATATACCTTAAGGTTGTGAGTCTCACCCTAAACTAAAATTGTTCCATATCAGACCAAAGTAACCTATAAGAAAAAGTAGCACAATTGAATAATATTAAATGGTGTCCCAACCGACATCAAGTTTTTAATGCATTTACAGTCGGTATATGATAAGAAGCAAATGTACCTTGTAAGTTTGAAAATACAATTGTAAGTTAATAAACAGATATAATGACAAGTTGGAAATAGCCTGTCAGATATGGGTTTGTGGCGAAAATCTACCCCGAAGCGATATGCCATGCCTTCCTTTCCTATTAAAAGTTTTGAACCTGAATTCAGGGTTGTGGATTTCAAAATAACTACTGTGATGGTGTTATAAATTAATAGATGCGGTTCTATTTCCATTACCGCTATTCAACATATGCTCATTCTAAACATACAAACATACGTACCTTTGTCACAGATGTTTAATGTACTCATATAATGATTTACTTATCGTATGCCTTTCATAACTGCTTGTGCTATACCTTATATATTGTTTAAAGTTGCATGCCCATGTTTTGGATTCAAGATTCAGACAATAATATATGTGGCTGTAATCTCGATACCATATAATGTTGGATAACGTGTTTGAAATAGGAAATATTTATTAATCAAGTAATTATTAAGCAGTTCATATTAATTGATTCAATTTTTTAATTGCAATAATATTTCAATTTCAAATAAATAAATATTGAACTCTTGGAACTGATCTTGCGCTTATAGTGATCAAAATTTAGTTTATCACATTTTCCTACCTTCATTTCTATACTATTTCGGTAACAAAAGCAGCGATAATGGCGATGGAAGAGTATTTATCGTAAAATATTTCTTTACAGGGAAGTATTTATCGTGAATTATGTTGTTTTTTTTTCTGGTAGAACAATAATGAATCATGAGAACTTCAATTTTTTAAAGTAAGGAATACAAGTCATTCTCAGGTTTATATGTTCTTTCACAACTTAATAATACAATCATAGTCGGCGTTAAGCCTATTGGACCAATTATTTCCAGTTGGACAACGCGCATAAGGGGGATCCCGCCCTAGAGTTTAATATGCTTCCGATTTGTCACCTACAAACAACACATTGCTAGTGACTGGGAACCATAGTCAGATCAAAATTGTTCCCAATTGGACCTGATCTTGCATGCAATTCGATCTTGCCCTGAATACAATCACCATTTATAAAGTTAATGTGAAACCATAATACCGCAATTATATTATCACGATATTATAATTTGCGGGAAAATAAGATTAATCTGGCATAAATAGTGTATTATCTGTTTTTTTTAGAATATATATTTGTTTTATTATAATATAGTGGAATATCAGTCAACTGCTGAATACATCGTTTGCTTCAGAATTATCTTGCATGTTAAATATCTATTTATTACATTGGGAACCATTATTTGTGAACAAGGTGTTTGATATTTTTGAAAGAATAAATGAATCACGACGAAGAACTAGGTGGATCTAGAAAACAAGGTTACATCTGGAAGCGCACAGTGTGATTCTCATCTCTCGAATCTACAGAGCAGTGCAATCCTAATAACAAAATTTAACATGTTGCATATGTTGTTTTTATATGTACAGTGTGTTTCTATATTTATCGTGGTTTGCATTTCCTGTTTTGTTATATTTGCAGTCGAATGTAAAAGTTTTGTTTGTTATGTTTCGTTGTTGAGTGTGAAGGAGGTAGCGTATGTGTAGTGAACAGAAGATAGGCAGGAGTTACTTGTAACTTAGCCATTGTATCATAAACAGCTATTTGTTAGGCAAATCGTATACTATCCGCGGATAATGCAATTGTGACACTAGTTTTTTGAGCAGCTTGGACTATCGTTTGTAATTGTAATATTATCCAAAATATTGATGAAATAGTTAACATTTGTTATAAAGTGGTATACAGAATAAATTTAATGATACATTTAGAATACGACCATTCATACGTTGCACTATAAATATTGATATGTATAACTATTGAATGTAAATGTTATGGTATAATCGCATTGTAATTTATTTTGACATTCCAACTATTGTCAGTGTTATTGTTGTTATGCTACGTGTATGAATTCATTCTATATTATAATTAAGATTGCCATATTTCTGCTATTCCAAACGGGGAAACTTTGATCTTTGATGGGAGATAAATCTTTCAAACTGGGATAGTCGGGGAGAAGGTTTACTTTTATTCACTCCGTCTATTGGTTAAAAAATAAATAAAATAACCAGCACAAAAATCACTTTTATTTCGTTCTTGTTAAATGTGTCAGTAATAATTATTAGGAAAATAACAAGCGAGGTCCAAAAATTATATATTAATTAATACCGTGACATGATGCACTCTACCAATATTCAAGCACACTATAAATTAAGATTAGACACGTAGCTATTATGTAGAAGTATGTAATACTGAAAATAATATTTTAGAATATTTCAGTGCAGGCAGTGCACACAAAAAAGGAATGAAAAGACTGTTACGACTGAAAACCGGGATAAAATATACTGACAGTACACCTGGACAAAAGCCTTCAGACCAGAAATGTCCCGGTCAAAACGTAATGCTAATCCTAGTTATATAATACAAATAGCATGAAGTGCATAATATTAAAAGTATTAAACGGTTAAATTTTTTGTTGTGTTAATTTCTTCATATTATATAATAATATTATCAATTTGTAATGTTATGAATTAAATTCAGGTTTGATAGAAATTAATCATAATTCTTCTACAGTGTAATGAGATATGCAATTAGCTAAATTTGACCTAATGCAGTGAATAACAATTATTTGTGATTCTGGAACCTAGCGAACACTTACTGATTTCAAATAATATCAGATAAAGCATTAGCTCTAAACTTTCTTAGTATTATAGTTGTTGTGAGCACGTCGGATCTAATATCCATTATTTCTGGCTTTCTAAACTTGTATTCGTTACACCTTAATTCAAGTAGTACCCGAATTGCTCCTGGTAATACCAATGCCAATTCTAAATATCGCACCAACAATCAAACCTGCGACACCATTAGGATATTTCACAATACTTCTTTTAAATCCGTCATACCTGTAATTTTTGAAAGAGCGAGAAGGAAACCAGACAGTATGTGGATTTGTGTTTTGCAGTAGTCTGTACTGTGTAGAAAATAATATTTTTCAGGAATTGTTAAGCACTATACATAATTTAACCATTCCTCACTTGTTACCGCGATTGAACGATTAAATTGTAGATTGTACAGATTATTATTTCGTTTTCCTTTTACAATCCTATTACAAAAATAATAATAATCCTAGTGATATATTCACAGGTATGAAACATGTTGTAATTTACTGTTGATCAATTTGAAATACTTGAACACAATTTTTGGATGAAATGAGATGTAATTTCTAGTTTTACGTCTCATGGTTATACAAAATGAAACGGATAATTAATGAAAGTGGATGGTTATGAGATATGACATATGATTTTGAAGTTGTAGGTCTAATTAGTGAAATGAGGATGTAATAACAAACGAGAGAACCTCGAGAAAACCCAGAGATATAATATTGTCCACTACAGACTCCCATGCCTTTGGAACGAACCAGAGATCCTTCGCATCAGAAGTGAGCGCTCTACCATTTAGTTACCATGTCCTAAAGGTAAAGGGCGGATTTATATTTTACTTATCCCCTTACGACTTTGCTAAAACGTAATGATTCTATTTCTATTCAGAAAAGTAAATGTACAGGAAATTTCAAGTTATTACTTTACACAAAGGGACGACCTACGTAAAACGATATAAACATGTGTTTGCTGCAATTTTTCAGTAAAATCATCAGAATATGTTCAAATGCTTGTGGCATTATGAAACGTGTCACTGTCAGCGTATGATATTAGTTGAAATTGATGTAAGTATAGCTTATATTTATTTTCCTTAATTTATTTTTATTAGGAAACATTTCAGTTTGTTTCATCTTAATTTTTCCATGCAGATGAGACGCGTGAATTAAAATTAGCATAATTTCTCCAGAGAAAAGAGACTATATTTGCAGGCTCAGATTTTTTAAATGGTCGGATCCAGTCTATATCCCTAAATAATAAACAGAATAAAAGAAACGAAATAAGAAAGTGATGTAAGAATACTATACAATTAGGTATAATTTAATAGGATGATAGGAGAACAATAGAAAGAAATGCACAGGTCTTATTAAACGCTTGCAGGGACATGGGTTCAAAAGTAAATGCAGAGAAAACTAAATACATGGAAGTGCGTCGGGACCATAATACGGTAAATTGCATATGCGTTAAAATATAAAATAATACTTTTGATAAAGTGGGTACTTTCCAATATGTAGGATCAATATTAACAGATTAAAACCATATTCACGAAGAAATTAAATGTCGACTAAAAGCAGGGAATTCGTGTTACTATTCGGTTAAAAATCTCTTGTCGCCACGAATTCTGTCGAGGAATTTGAAGCTTAAAATATATAAAACGATATTCATGCCTGTTGTTCTGTGTGGTTGAGAAACATGGTTGCTTACTCTGAGGGAAGAACATAGACTGAAAGTATTTGAGAACAAGATCCTGAGACGAATATTCGGACCCAAGAGAAATGGGAATGGGGAATGGCGGAAACTTCATAACGAGAAACTACATAATATATACGGTTTACCCAACATTGTTAGGGTCGTCAAGTCTAGGAGGCTTAGGTGGGCAGGTCATGTAGGTAAAATACAAGAAAGTAGAAACGGTTTCAAAGTCTTGACTGGAAGACCAATCGGAAAACGACTATTAGGAAGACTTAGGCGCAGATGGGAGGACAATATTAAGATGGATCTCGCAGAGATAGGAATACAAAGTCGAAACTGGATCCAATTGGCTAAGGATAGAAGTCAGTGGAGAGCTTTTGTGAACGCGGCATTGAACCTCCGGGTTCCATAAGCCATAGAGTTAGTTAGTTCAATAGAAACCTTTTAGATAAACAGCGTCAAAGTTTAGATTAAACATAAATCTTACAAACTCAATCATACAGTTGGATCATTATTGTGCTTGTGAAAACAAATATAGGAGGACAAAATTACTTCAACGAAAGATTTGAAGCACTGATATTCGTCATTTGATAATACTTGGCTGCATCAATCTTTGATTTATCTTGTAACAATTTTTCCTTTTATATATATATATATATATATATATATATATATATATATGAACAAACTCCATGGCTCTGGATAAGTAGAGTAACAAATAAAACAGTTCTGACCAGAGCAGAATGAAATATATTAAGTTACAGAAACATTGTAAGTATAGTTTTTAATATATTTCATTCTGCTCTGGTCAGAACTGTTTTATTTGTTATATATATATATATATATATATATATATATATATATATATATATATATATATATATATATATATATATATATATATATACTTTTGGTTCCTATAATATAGTTTATCTGAATACAATTAAGAAATAAAATCTTACAATGGACAAACTGAAATAAAATGTCATAGTTATCTGCGTAAAATAGTATTATTAACCGAAATGAGAATAATTTGATACATTTCCAGTTGTTACGATACGTACGTTTAATGTATCTTCTTGTTTCCTTTGAAGTGTTTTATAAAATTTCTTAATTTTAATGTGTTATTTGAGTCAGCTTTCTGTTTTGTGATTAGAGTGTATATTTAGTGTTAATACTTTAGAAGTAAATAATTAAAATTCGTCAAAAGCAGTGTTGAAACTCCATTAATATGTCCACCTAACTCCGTGAAGAGTTCGTCGGAAAAACTTAAATTTACGAATATTATTCCCTTATACATAAATATATCCAGAGCCCTTTTACGTAATCAAAATATAGTTTGACATCAATAGAAAAAGGGTATGCATATTGTTTGTAATTATTCAATTTTTCAAGACTTCAAAAATTACTTCATTCTTCTTTTAAGACGTGTATTGCTTTAAAAATAACTGAAATAAAAATAAATTAAAAGTTTAGTCTAAAAGATGTTCATGCTTATGTTGCTTATGGGATAAGAATATTTTGAAATGTGACAATGTAGTTACTAAATATCATTGGAAATAAGTAAATATTCATATAAAGCATCATATTGTCCGCACTTTTTTAAAGTTTATTTTCATCTTATATTTTTTATTAGCGCTTTGAGGCAGGAGTAAGATCACTTAACAGTATTTTAATCTGAACTTCTTTATATACCGTTATTGTGTATAGGTTTTGTTTCTCGCCGTGATATATTTCGTGACAGGTTACCTACCATTGAAATGTTGCCTCTCCCAGATAAACCGATGAAGTTATAAACAAAACGATTTCTTTCTCCGTGTTTGTTGGTTAGTTTTAAAAAACGTGATTATTGGAGTTGGCTACACTGCGGCAGAAGAGCAGTGCTCGACTCGACCGACACATAACAGCGAGCGAGCGGTCGTCGTCAGTTGGTTCAGTACAGCTGTTCAGTGTAGTTGAGGTGGTGAAGTGAGATAGTTGTGTATAAGTGTGTGTGATAACTAGAAATGCGGTGTCGGCAGTGCGATTTAGATCACGGAATGTCTTTACCTAGCCTTTCACAACTCAGGGATCTGATGGTCGCCGCGATGATGTTACGAGGTGAGTTTTGTATTAATTTGTTGTGTCTTGTTTTCTTCGTTTCTTGACGTTTGAAGAACATCTTGGTAGTTTTAAAATTATCCTCTCGGGTGCGGAAAGAAAACTTCTTTTCGCGAAGTTCCCAAGGGTGATGAACTCATGTGACCGCAAGGAACAGGAAAAATGACAATGATGTGGCATGTTGAAGTAATACCTCACTTTGGCAATTTACGAATGTTCTTTTCTTTGATAAGTGAAAAAGTGTCAGTTATTGGATCGCTGTAATGTGTACGACGTCATTTTTTTCCTTGTTTGTCTCTCTTGACGGACAGCTTAGCTACTGCGATGCGCGAACTGCGTAGTTTCGCTCATCTGTGACAGTTTTTTTTCTTTTTGGTCATGTGACAGTTTGTTTTCGGTTCAAATATATTAACTATATACTTTACCACAAATCGTGAAAACGCCTTTTTTCTCCAGGTCTATATTTAATCTTCATTCCTTTTGAGTTATTCCATATTTGTCAAAGTAGAAAGCGCTAAATAGAAATATGTGTGTTATCGTCATACCTTGTGAAGAATGACACCTTATTGTGGAGATAAGAAACAGCCTGCCAAATATCGTAGAAAGGATTTGCGACCCAATATACACACTTATTAAAAAGTGTTCGAAGTTCGTCTTTTGTGCTTGCGTGTTAAAAAAAAAAAAAAAAAGTGTTACTGTGTAAGAATCAATAAGTACGTGAACTTGACACAAAGAGAAAGGTGTGTCATGGAGACACAAAGTGTTTCCTAACTGTGTACGTATTTTCATTCTGTTAATTATGTAGTATTTATATACTTTCTTGCATACTCCAAAATATTAACAAGTATCATAATCCCCAAAGTTGTATGTGTAAGCTTGTCATTGTATTCCAGATGTATCGTCACTTATATGACAGACAGGCATAAAGAAGTCTTCATATAAGTGAAAGTTAACTTTATCAGAATATGTTGCTCACACGCGAAAAGTATTAACTACAGAAAATCTGTTAAAGGGTAGTTTTGTCATTTGTCTTGTTTTCACGGTTCTGAAGATAACAGAAAAACAATTTATAATAACAAAGTTTGGGTTTCATAGCAAGTAATCGTAGTGGTTGCATAGTGCTTAGAGAAACACAAGTGATCAGTGTCCCTAAGGCTGCATAGTAATCAGTTAATCATTCATTGGCAGGTGTATTAACTGGGGTATACAAAGCATAAGAAAATCAAGTCAATTACCAAAGTTGTGAGAAAAGTGATAAGAAGTTCCTACAGTATGCAGAAGTACATAAAAAGTACTATTGTACATTATACGTTATTTGCAATATGTAGACATGAATCTTTTACGGTCTGAAAGGAGCTTCAGGTAGAGATCTTAAAGATGAAGTATATCCGGAATAAAGAGTTGACTTGTTTCCCTTGTGCACTGATCGTGTTAATTAAAGACCGGCGGGAAGTTGTTAACAATTTATCAGGTAATAGATTTATCCATAAGGATGACTTATCTAAACTTTGGCCCTTATATATTTTCGTCTTATTGGAAATGACAAAAACTTCGTTACGAAGTATGCAAAGATTACTACTGTACCCTGATACATATTTGTATTATACTATTTTGTAATATGAATTGTTTACCGAACTTTAAATCTCTGATCAAATATGCTAACATCTGTGTTTATTCTACAGTTCATATGGTTCTGTGTTGTTAACCTTCTACGCTTTCACATATGTTTGTGTTGTCTGAATAAACAATACTCTGAAAATAATGTTGGAAACAGATATTCCCGGCGTTCCACGCGTACAGCATGTTTCTCAGATTTCAGAAATATCTTTTAGTAATTTTTTGAAACATTGCAGTGTAACATAGTAGCTCTATTTTTTGTTGTTTGTTTTGATGTTTTTATGAATGACATAAGAATGATGCAAAAATAGTAAAAAGTGTGGATTAGAAATGCGGGTAAATAAACGGTTATGTGTGTAGGAACTTTGTTTATAATGAAGTAAGTTCGCAATTCTGTTCGATATAATGCTGTACGTACCTCACTTAAAAACATCTTGATTAAAAGAAAATTGAAGAAGTTGCTTTTTCTTCTCTTCGTATTCATTTTTCGAGTACCAAGACATTTCGGAATATTGTAGAAGTATTCGTTTCTTTTGAATGTTTAAAAAAGTGAAAAAATATTGAAAGTCTGGGAAGTAGTAGAAACTAGAAAAGAAATAACGATTATAAAATAGCTCGAAAATATATATGTAGTCAATAGAACGGAGCAGGTGGGTAGGGTTGCCATCTTTCCCAAATTAGACGACATCCCGAATTTTAAGAAAATGATCAAGTGTTTGAAATTACGCTTAGGAGATACACATTGTATGGCGAGATGCCAAATTTATCCAAACATTTACAAACTATGCGGCAGAAATTCTTGGTGACATTTATAGATGTCTACCCACGATGTATACGTATGGCCATCAAGATACTAATATGGTTCTAGCGCTAAACTTTTCATGTTGACAGAAGAGAAATTATCGCGAATGATGATCTTTTACGGGCTGGAAACGTACGGTTGTATTTTAAAGAATGTATATCATAGTTCTTTTATATACCTTTGTTTACTGCAGTCCTACTGAAGGATAACAGTATAAATTTTTTGAAAGACAGGCCGTGATGAAATGGTTCAGTGGATCACAATTCATAACTTCTATTCAACTAAAAGCCAACAGACAGATCATACAAATGTTCTATTTCGTGTTTTTCGTTTAAATTTACATTGCAGTTGTTATTCATGAATACGCGTATTTCTTTCTATTACTGTCAATAAATTCCATGTACAAATTTGAATGTGAGAAACCGGCGATCCCCACATGTTCGATGAAAGAAAAATGATTTTTTTTAAAGGCTAAACAAAAGATGGCAACCCTACAGGTGGGACATCTGCTTCTGATCGCGCGCTTTTACGGACGCAATATTTTGTATAATTTAGGCTGTTATATTAGTTTTCAAGACGCTTTAGGCATGATTTTAGTTCTTAGGACCATAGTGTAGAAACAACCAAGATGGATTTCTGTGTGATTTATTTCACCAATGAACAAGAAAAACGGACGAGTAGATTTTGTTTGAGCATGATTATACATTTACAGTGTTAACATAAACTGGAAAAGTTCTTGTTTTACACTAATCTACTGTTTTAAATCTTAATTAATAAACCAGCATGCACGTTGATTTGTTTGTTGAAATCTTTTTGTCGTGTAAAATGAGACGAATTTCCCACTTTATCTTTGATTGTTTTGAGTGACACTTAATATGGGCAAAATCAAGAGAAATCTTGTAACATGGAAATACAGGTGTTAACACTTACAAGAATGTGTCTTTTGAGGCATTTTCAATATATTGTCTTCGCATCTATGATGTTTTTATGTATATCGGATGAAACTTTTCAATGTTTATGTATACATGTTCTTGAGTTTGCGCCGAGGACCTTGTCACTATGGTCTAAAACAATATTAGCTGTTTAAAAGAAAACAGAACTTCTCCATGCCATTTTTACTTGTTTCAGTAACACAGGTCACTTCATACTACCAGGAAACATGGCTATCATTAGGCCAAAGATCTATATCAAAACATCTTCCATAAACTTGTTCCACACATTGTAATCACATAAGATAACCGTAAATCACTTTTAACGTATAATATACATAAAGATAGACATCTGAATCAAACACACAAGCTATTTCAACTTCAGCAATAATACTACTAAGCAGCCTAACCTTTTCTTCAACATACTAAACCACTTTTTAAAAATCTGATCCAATTCTATGTTGTCACTCCCTTCGATTGTATACAGATTATTTCAATCTATAACATAGGAACCGTACACGCGTCAGTAGGACTTCTTATAAAAAATACATCGTAATTGGCTAGGATATACTGTGCGATACACATAACAATAGTATGGTTAAAATTCTGGAGCGTAGACTGTGTAGAATAAATTAAGGTAGTGGGGAAAGCCGAAAATTAGAAAGAGTGGGGGATACTCTTTGCCCAACACAGACATCTCTAGGGATCGTACTGTAGATTCTTAACAATAAGGAGTTTGTTTCTTGGCTATAGTTTCTTCAATGACCTGGAGCAAATAACGTAATAGTGCCATGATCCTGTAAATTTATTCCATAAAGTAAAGCATTTTGTAGTGATAATAATGAAATCTCTTTTATTGAAATGGATCCTGGGTGCACCCTCTCGTAATGTTCAATATTACTAAAAGTTTCTTTAACATATTGAGTGATTTACTAGCAAAATTTCATTTCATTTATTCATCCTTCTGATAGTTTAGTATTATACGTAAGTTACACATTGGCTTTCATAACATTTCTAACTTAACATAATGTTTATATATGGTTTCGAGTTAAATGTTTTTCATCAAACATAAACTAAAAAATCAAGATATATATATATATATATATATGACATTTATATATACGCTGCTTCACTTACCATAACTGTAGAAGATAATTTATGAGCTTCTCTTGAAATCTTTAGATGTAACTTCCTTTAGTAGAAATTTCTTGATTAGATAAAAAACAGTAATCTCATGGGTGTATTTTCAATTTGTGTTTAAACACATTATTTTTAATTCATTGTATCTCTAATGGCAGATTTATTATGTAACGTCATATCCATATATTTGATAGCTTCTTCGTGGCTGTATCAATAGCGTGTGCACCTATAGGTAATGTCACGGATTCTAAGTCGATATAATAGGTTTAAAGTCTACCCGTGAAGACGTCAAAGAAGTGACTTCATTATCGAACTCAGTCAAGATAATCATTTTACCTATCTATTGCAGAAATCAGAATTCAGAAATCCCATTTCGTTCAAGTTATTGTGCTCTTTCTGAGCCGTAGTAGGAAATTTTCTATACTTCCATCACTACAATGTATTTATAATAATAATAATAATAATAATAATAATAAACCAATTTCCAGATACAGCCTCCAAGGCCTCCAATTTAATCTGGAATTACAAAAACGTACAACAGGTACAACATCAATGAGAAAGGAACTGGAAATCAGTCAAGGCTTATACCTAGACGTAGCATTCCAGCATTCGCTTAACAAAACTGAGGAAAACCTGTTAGGACATCTAGCTAGGAGATTCAACCCAAAACCTCCCGATAACGAAGCAAGAACGATCGTTGTGTCGGTAGGCTCGAGTTTGATCTGGCATTTACAATATCTTGCCAGAAAAATAGAAATAAGTAGAAAAAACAGTTGAATCGTCGTACTGATAATATTCAACTGTGTATACTTTTTTTCTAATAATCGTCTCTTCTTTCCTTTTCTTTTATATCGTGAATGTTACTGAAAATTGCTTATTAGGCCAATACCACGATCAGTGACTATATAATCTCGAAGGGAGTAAACGAAATAGGAAACAAAAAGATGCTACCAATGTTGGAAGACATGTGATTAATTTATCAGCATGATTAATGAAATAGTGCTTGAACTGCTTGGTAGGTGCATACATAATTGCATTACGCTGACAGCAACCTGTCGACGTTCTTACAAATAGGTATCTCGATGACTTAGCGTACATACGTTACTCTCTGTGATAAATACGTTAACATCCTCAATGAGAGAATCTGCTCTTTTAAGGTTTGGTAAGAAGGAGCTCTGTAAGTAGAGGAAATAAAAGAAAAGAAAAGAGATTAAGACTTTATTATTATTTTAGCTGATTCAAGAGTAGTATATTCTATATGTAGTGCTGTTAACTTGTGATCGTCAAATACGAAACTGATCTTATCTAAAATTGAGAACATGAGATATACATGGGACTCAAAGTCCTTATCTGTTCATATATTTGAGTAGAGAAAGACTTCTAGAACCACATTTCCGGATAATTTAAAACATATACTCGACAAATATGTATTATTTGCGTTGTCCTTTTTTTCTGAAAAATCTCGCCTGGATAAGGCAGGTTTTAGTTCGATGGACGTGATTATTCAAATCGAAGAAACAATATTGTTAGTGTTCAATGCTAAAGTAGTTCAAGTAGGTGAGTGTAAATCATTTACATAGGTTTGGAAAAAGTGATAATCGAATTTTTGTAAACTTAAAAATTGATCTTATATGATAAGCATACGCCATTCTTTTTTAAGGGTGAAACTGTTACTGAAGTATGTCGTCATTATGACTAACAAGACGTTCGTTTGAAGACGTCCTTTTTATCGTTTTATCGCCTTCTTTGCATTCCTAAATTGTATATGTTGTTGCGTTGTTAATTTACGCATACTTTTACACTGAGAAAAATAAGTTATCCGATCAGCGGTATATTGTACAAATATACAGAATCATCATGTTTACCACGGAAATCTGTAAAAATCACACATTATCCATATGCTACATATGTACTGCCGTTTTACCGCTTAGATATTACATCATGCCACTACAGGATGTCTGATATCTAACAGTCTTCCGTATATTACATGCGTCAGCTATATGTTATATACGTCCATCTGTATGTGAGGTTCTGACCCCCTCTATACAATTCCTTTTTTCGTACGGAAAGCATGTTTATTCGGAACACTTATATGAAAAGTACATATACTGTAAAACATACGTTTTCAGTTATACTTTTGCTGCAAGATATTACATAGGGTTGCGTTAAGTCCAAAAGCTACAGAATTTGCGCATGTAACCTACGTCTTTATGTACGCCACATACTTTTTTCTCAGTGTACTTGGAGAACGTTGTAGTGCTGTCCGTACGTCCTTCAGATTTGTGTCCGTTAACATGTGGTAGTAGCTCCTCGCTTCTATGATATTGGCAGTACTTTGCGAAGCAGTCTTTCTGATTATATTAGCACAGTGTTTCTTAAAGATTTTCAATTAAGAACCACTTTTAGTAGTCAGAATGTTCCAGGACCTCCTACTCTTATTCCCTTTGAAAACTAATGTATCATTTTTCGTATGTTTTGAGCATTTGTATTAATACCAGCATACTTATATTTTACAAATGGTATTAATTAAAATTCACTTAATTTTTATATTAGTGTTAATTGAACAAAATACATAAGTTTATGTTTAATTAATTGGAGGCTATCAAGGGTAAATCATTTGAGCATTATTTTGCCGTCTTTTCTATACTAATGTTCAGTCTAAGAGAACCACAAGGTATTACCCCGAGGATTACTTGTGATCCGCGGACCATAGTTTGGAAAGTGCTATGTTAGCATACCGGCGACACGAATTTTAAAAACAAATTAAATAAGACATTATGTTGAAATATTTTTCAGATTTCTCTTATTCTGCTTTAATGTTGCAACATTGTTCAGGTACACCCATTAAATTTATTGTAGGAACTGATTGAAAGTATTGTTCTCACATATTATTTTGAAAACGAAAATGACCAAATTATTTGTTTATCATTGGAAAGGAAGACTTGTATATACACTTCTTCAAATTCTACGCATTCTAATAATTTATTCCGTATCGTTTACGCAAGAGAAGAATCATGTTACTGTGATGTCTCTCCATCGTGTTTCCTGCCTTGCGAGAAATCTATTACATTGCAGAGGGCGTGTTAGAAAATGTACAGACCATTCTTCTACACGTGTTTTAGCTTGGTGTTAGTATCCTTCTTGCACCGTGGTTAAATGATCGTAGGCGGGTGTATATTGTATATTACCTTCTCATGGAGCGAGTTGTCTTTTTAGAATTTCAGATTGGAATGATAATGCCAGCTGCCGAAAGTAATGGGAAATGGTAGCATGAAATAACAACCATGCGCATAAACTAATAAAGTTCAGCTCAGTAGGATCCGGTTGTACTGAGTTTGCCTTTGCTCTTCGGTCGGCAGATTTTTTTCCTTCCTTTTCTTGTAGTTGTGGAGCCATTCTATTTTTCGTATGAAGCGCTGCAAGCACAGTAAATAGTCACTGCTAATTTAACTAATCTTGTAGTGTTAAGGTTGTTCTATATCAAGAGACACAGTTTAAGGTGCATTTAAGACTGAAGATGTGATGTTGCCACATTGCGAATGGTTTAGTTACGACAGGTGAACGTTCTTAACTAGTGATAGCTACGTGTCAGGTAAATTACGTGTTCTGTATCGTCAATGTAACAATACTAAACAGCGCGCAATTACTAATAATATTTAAATAGATAAAACTTGGAGTTCTGCTTCGTAAGCTTTAAACAGTGCCGTTTAAAATAGTGGTGATAAACTATTTAAAATCTGAAACCTACGTATGGTTAACAGAGTAGGAAGAGAAAACAAGAGAAAGTGTTGGAAACGTGGGCGAGAGCAGAACAATGTCAAGGATTATTAAACTGATTTGATGTCATTGTATTTGGAAAGTAACAGGTGTGGTATAAAGGAAGAGATCGGCTTATGAACAATATTAAAGAAACTCATATCCAAATATATGCACGGAAACTGTATCTCTTCGACTGATACGTTGCAGTTCTCATAAGTAACCTGTCAATAGCCGCGGAACATTTGCAATATAACTTTCATAGTTTAAATATAAACTTCCTTCTCATATTATTGAGGAAAGAAGTGAAATGTCATAACTGTTTACGGTCATAAATTTACTTTGTGTTATATAATACGTACATAAAAATTTTATAACTTACGTGTACATTCTTCTTGTCTTGATATGTATTTTTGTCAACTTTGTGAATGATGATACCAGTCTGAATTCAGACAGCATCCATATGCGAACCGGAGCTTTGTGAAGATGATTAAAGATTAATATATTCAATTTTAAGTGGAACGTTACCCATAATTAATGGTTCATTCAATTCGAGATGTAATAACATAGAGATTGATTCTTGGAATAAAAGGATTCTTTTAGATTTTTTATTATTATCTTCCTGCAGTAACACCGTAGGGAGTATAACTGAATGCGATGAGTGTAAATTGATAAAGCAGAAAGAAACTCGAATATCTAATGAAAATTATTATTATTGTTATTATTTAGAAATAAATTGGAATATAAAATTAACGTATTTTGAGTGTAACCCAGAAAACTTTTATTTATAAAGTGAGCCTATTGTAAATAATTCTCCAAATTTACTTATAAAGCTTGCGTATTGTCAAATTCAGAAAATTGTATATCAAGTTATTGTATTGTGATTAAAATTGAAATTTTAACATATTAGCACATAATTAACAGTTCTCTAAATTTTTGCGAATAAGTTTTTTTTTTATTATTATTATTGTTATTTTCTTACCCGTTACATTAGCGTATTGTCAACAATTCTAAAAATTTTACATATAAATATTAATATTGTAAATAATTCTCAAAATATATTTATAAAGTTTGAATATTGTGTAACGTGGGAAGTTACTCCTTATTTTAAAAATGGATAAAGAGAGATTTCTTGGAGGTTCTAACGGGAAGTTTACATTCTGTTTATGTTTAATTGTTCCGTGGCAAGTTACTCTAATAGCTTCCACAAAATTACAATAAGTGTATTTAACTCACACTAGATTTGTAGTTGTTTTTTAAAAGGTATTTGTTTGCCAAAACTCCTTTATATGTTTACTTGTCTTTTCCGTGTATATTCCTCCGAATATCAAGGGGAGAAAAACAACTCAAGAACTATCTAATGGATAACCATCAATTTTGACCAAGGTATAGATGGTCAAAGGTTAGAAATCGAGTTCGTTGATGGAGGTAATATTCAAACCGGAAGTGGTGGAGATAACCCATTTCCGGTTTTAATGTTGGTCACTATGGAGCAAAAGCGGTAATAAATAGCGAGAAGCAGTTTTTTTCTGCAATCGGTTAAGCGTGCCATGAATAGATTTCATCTCTATATTTAACTCTCTAATGAAACCGGAAGTGATAGAAATTCATTACAACTTCTGATGCAAAAGCGATCAGAGATAGTAAAAAGTGGTTTCTTGTAATCAATTTAGCGTTCTAATAATATATACTATACTTTCCATTAACATTTTATTCAAACCAAAATTTACATATGAAAGTAATCAGCCACCTTCGGTTTTAACGTTGATCACTAAAAAAGCAAAAACGGTAATGGATGGCGAGAAACTGTTTTCTGCAATCAATTAACTGTCCCAAGAATATACAAGATGGACCAAAACTAGGTATACAGTACCATACTGATCAGCTCATTGCATTTTATATCATTTCTTATTGTTATCCATCAGGTAGACTTAGTTTCTTTATTATTTGTTCTTAATGTGTTTTTACTTACATCTTAAGCTCGGAAGAGCCAAAGCAAATAAACTCATAAACTAGAATATCATACTTGATCAATGCAGGGGTGTATACCTACTTTTGAGCCACCCTTTATTCCATCTCCACTCTAATATCTCTACTAAAACCGGAAGTGGTAAAAATCTACTACCACCTCCGGTTTCAATATTAGTTGAGAATATATCACGCCATGCAAAGCAAACTTATTCCTTTACGTGGTGTACACGCGACTTCTATTCTTTTTTACAGTATGAAGTTAAGATTGCAGTAAAAAAAAATACTATATGGGCAGTGAGACTTTAATGCTTTTGTAAAATTTTAAATATAGCTAGTGTGGCTAGCAGTTATAAATAAAAGTAAATATGGTGTGAATCTCCCCAAAAGATTTATTTTATTTGTAAGGTAATTTAACTTACTTGTAGTTAAAGTATCATAAAAAAAAATATTCTCTAAATTGTTTTAATCGTTAATAAGAAACAGTTGTAATATTATCATGTCATACTAATTGTCTTGCCATATTTATTTTAATTGATCTCGGAGGGTAAGATGAATATGTTGTTCCTGAAACGTTAGGGATAAAAATGACATCGTAGATAGAAAACCCAGTGTTGAATCATAAATATCCGCACGTTGAATATATAAGGCAGCGTTTCCCAACCTTTTTCAACTTGCGGCACACTACGGGTGTCACTTGAATTATCGCGGCACACTCATAGATATTATTATTATTATTATTATTATTATTATTATTATTATTATTATTATTATTATTATTATTTGTAAATAGAAAATACCATCGTATTTTTTCTGTGATTACTGACCTCCTCACAGAAAAGAAAGCTCGAACACTGGTTTTCTCCCATCGTAAATCATTATGCTTATTTTTCATTCTAATCAAAAATAGAAAACAATTCTATAGGACTCGGCTGAAATATAGGACTCAGGCTTTTAAAATACACTTTCTTTTTCGAAGACTGTATCCAACCGTTCACTAAAAAGGAAGATCACTAAATAACAACAAACCCTGGTAATTTGTATAAGTGTTTGCTTTGTCGAAAGGATAGAATGAGATTTTAAAATTTCAAGTTACATACAATGATAATAAATACATTTTTCAACATTAAAAATGTACAGATAAGTAACACAGTGTGAAATTTTTAATTTATTAACATGGTTAATATACGTCACAATTTTTAAATATATATAAAATTCTGTTCTCAAAATACAATCTATTTAGTAGTAATCTATGTACAATAATATATTACAATTACGGTATTTTTTCCATTGTAGAGGTTCATAGTAATGGGAAATACAAATACACATTTTTCCTGTCTTGCAATTTGGTTGTATATAATGAATACTTTGTTTCGTTTCCTCGCGGCACACCGGTTGGGAAACGCTGATATAAGGAAAAGTGTGTGTACAGAATCAACAGCAAAATGCCTAAATATTTTATAAATATGCTCTTTGTAAGCGACTTCCTTATTTTATTACCAGTCATTTACGAAGGACGGAATTGCTTGTATCATTCATTTTTATTCGCCTACATAACGTAAATTCATTGAATATTTTGGACAAATTATTATTTTTTTTCTTAGATGTAACCGACAACATAAATGTAGCTACTAAACTAAAACGTTTTTATGTTGTCTAGTTTTTCTAAATAACTTTGTTTGGTGGGCTGGTTATAAGAAGTCATCTTCCGAAGTTAGTTGATGTTATGTATCAACACCTTCTAAAAATTGATTAATTTATGTTATATGTGATTAATAAAGAAATAATATGCTGGTATACACATCATTACATACCATTGTAAAATCTTTCCATCATCACTTTCCGTGATCGACATATGTTTTCATGTTATGAATAGCAATCACATGCTGATAGATCCCTTTTTTTTCAAATGGGAGAAGGCAACCATTCCCTTCTATGACTATATTTATACATACATATACGTGTAGGTTATAGGTAGTATATGTATATAAAAGAGATAGAGAGAGTTGATCGATTTCAGTTGTGGAAGTGACTGGCGTAGTGAAGCGTTCAATGCTAACCAGAGACTACTTGTGAAAAAGGAGGAACGAGCGACTGGGCTAGTCCATGGCCGACGTCGCTTGGTTGAGCACAAGGCCGAAGTCAATTCTGCTTGGAAATAACCTCTGAATAGCAGAAGAACATAGAGAAAGAGAGTGCGAGGCGCCACCAAAACTTTTAATAAAATGCTTTCCTTTCCAAGACACTTCTGGAAGTTTGTTTTTCGTTTCTCTTCCTTGTGTGTGTTTCAACTCTGGTTTTAATATGTTGAATGCACATATCTAATATTAAGTAGAACATTTCCATCACTTCATAAAACTAAGATAGCAGCTACTACCTAGTGGTGAATATACCTTCGAAATAATTTATAAGATTATCGTCTCTGTCATATTTTATATTTCATGATACTGCTATAAAAGCGTGACTAATTAAATTACACATATAGTAAATGTTACAAAAGCAATAATACTGGTAATTGATTATAAATGGTAATTAGGCAGATAGGCGATATATTGGAAATATAGATAAAATAGAATAATCTAGTAAAATTTTTAAAAGAAGATATAAATAAGTTTATATATTTGTGTAATTTTAAATTATTTTAACAAATTTCAGAAATTAACACTGTTAAGCTTATTGGTTTTTATTATGGGTTTGTTTCAGACTTAAGATACAATGCATTTATAAATATTTATGGATAAAATATAGTTAATATGTTGGTATTGTTTGTTAATGTCGGCATTTAATATTTTGAAGTAGCTTCCAGTGAGGTGACAGAATTTTTGGTTCTTCTCTCTGAAGTAAAACCATAATGTTTAGTTCTAGATTTAGAAGATTCATTTTCGTGATTACACTAAACTGTAATGGTAAATATTAATATTACTTCCGACTAGTTACGCAAGAGTTATGTCTGTAGCAAGTTACAGAAGTTATTCAGAGAAGCTTTACGAAATGTATATTACATGTTAGTGGAGTTTGTAGATTATCTCGTAGTCGCGTGTTTAAAGTAGGTTTTTTTTTTTCAGTGCTCATATTCATAAGTTCAAACCCTGCTGGGAGTACAATGCTTTGGACAAAATCCAGTAATGGATAGAATCGTACTAAAAGAGTAGGAATACTATAGAGAGGATTATAGCAGAAAATGGCTAATTTTAAACGAGTTTGGTTTACTTTGTTTATCCGTAAACTCTGAAGACAAGAAATCCCAAGAACTACTTGACGGATGCCACCAACTTTGGCCAGGATACAGAAGGTCAAAAATAGAAATCGAGTTTGTTGGTGGAGGTCATTCATCCACCGGAAGTGGTAGAAAACAACCTTTCCGGTTTTAACGTTGATCGTTTTAGACTAAAACCAGTAAAAGACAGCTAGAAACCATTTTCAGCAATCAATTAAGAGTCCCAAGAAGATATTCTGTTTTCATTCCTAACTGTTCGTTAAAATCAGAAAGAGATAGAAATCCATTAGAACCTGTCTATTTCAGATATGCCCTCGGAAAATATGCGAACTATACTTCGGCCCCATCTCCGCCACCCTCTGGCGGATGAAACCCTCCCTTTGCTTAGAAAAAAAGAAGTGAATGACCTCAGCTGTGTTGCCAATTTCTCATTCAGTTGTTTTGTCTTGACGAGTGAAGATCGTAGGTTACTTAAAGCGGCTAAGAAGACAGAGCACAGCGAAGTCCGTGATATAATTCATTGTGGCAACGCTTCCGCATCCAACAATTGAAAGATCTCGGGCCCAGCAACTTGTTCTTCCTCTTTCGAGGGAGGTACAGGAAATCACATGTCGACAGCAGCGCCAGTAAGGGCATAGTTGAGATAGAAAGGCTCTACAACTTCCGGTTTCAATATTGATCTGCATTAAAGACGGTAAGACATAGCAAGAAGCGTTTTTCAAAATCGATTAACATACTAATAATAGGTACCATGTTCTCTCTTAGTCTCTATTCGAACTAGAAGTGGCATAAATCAACTACTTCAGGTTTCAATATTGATTACTATAAAGTAAAAGCGGTATTGGATAGCGAAAAACTGTTTTGTGCAATTAATTAAGCATGTCCACAATATATTTCATTTCATATCGCTGCTAGAACTCCCTTATCATCAACAAAATGTTACGATAGAGGCGTGCGTATCTCACACATGTCTAATCAGATATTAACAAATTATTAATATACATTCTAATTTTGTAAATCATTTTTATTAAATTCTTAGGATCTTTTACCGTTGAAAAATTTGGGAGAAAATAATGTAAAACAACGGAACAATTAAGTCATCGCGTAATGACTATGTAATGGCTATATCATGTAATGAATATGTTGAAAATGGCATGTCTTTTATTATAGCATTTTGTTTCTATATTATCTTTGATTCAGTAAAACATAGGTCCGCTTCATGTTAACTGAAGAATTGTTTGGTGGGTCCGCATATTAACTTCCATTTTTCATAATCTGTTTTCGTATAAACACTTTAATTAAAATCAAAATTCACATAGAAACAGGTCTTCACATGCAACTACAAAGGCAATTTGACATTTGACAAATTAAGAATTCAATATAATGAAGACATATTTTCCTAAAAGTAAAAATGATAATAACGTAGTGTTTACATGCTTACAAAAAAAAAAAAAAAAAAAAAAAGTTTTATTGAGCTCTTATAAAAAAGAAACCTATCTAGTGCATTCTAAATGTTCTTACTACAACTATTTAATATACCAATGTGTTAACTTTCTTTGAAACAACAAACAACGAGTATTTTTAATATATATTTTATACATGAAAGTAAATCTCTCAAAGGTGGTTTTACTATGTGTCGTTTACCACCAGAAAAGCAATGTGCCATTCCAGCACTTGTTTGATAGAATTGAAGAAAAAGTAGAAAGGCTCTAATCTGAATGATCGACCGCAGAATGCGCACCATCGATCTTCCGATTCAAAACAAGATCGCTTTACTATATTTGTTCGTGTACGTACTCCGTGGAGAATTTCGCACAAACTCTGATAAATATAATTCTCCTTGTAATGGCCTAGCCATTTCAAATTAACTTTATATGTATAATAGGGTTGCTAGTTTTTTTTTTTTTGTGTGTGTGTGTGTGTATATGTGTGTGTTACACGGGAGCGCCCTTCTTTCTCCCGTCTCCCGATTTGATTTAATCCTGGAGTTCATATCTCCTGGATATTACAAAATGGTAACAAAATGTTAATTTCAGTTATGAAAATACAGGGGAAATCTCAAATCTTGAAGGTTAACTTCTTTTTGTTCTTTTTCTGTTTAATCTTTTATGACCAATCTTGCTTCAGAAACTTCAAAAATACTTTGATTGAGATGCTCAGTAATCCATGAATGTTTTTTGTAATAAAATTTCAAATTTACGCATTTTTAAAGAGTAATTCACAATAGACCATATGACCTTATTTTTTCTTTTTACAAAACAAAAAGTATCCTGTACATTTTCCTTTTGTATATATATATATATATATATATAATATCCAAAAAGTTTAGAACCGTTCTCAACAGCCAGCTACTAATTAACTGTCCTTTGGTCATTCTCTTCCATTTCCTCTTGTTTTCATTCAGTGATAACAATTCGTATTTTAGATGTAAGGATTTGATATAAAGTTATATAGTGGCACTAGAACACTGCAGGAAACGCAGTTTTTGTAAAATACTTGACCGTAGAAATAATTATTACTGTTTGCAAAGTCAGTATTATAGTGCTAATTGGGAAATAAGGATCCCAAATTATTTTATGATCTTGATGCTGTTGATCTGATATGTAATGTTTCAACATAGACTTTTTAAAACGTGAAAATACGCTTTTGCAGTTTGTATATAAATACTGATATCTGTTTGTCCTGTTCTCAGCCGTGTTATGACTAGGCACTCTCCCCCACTTGTTAGTAACTACGTTATATTTCGCTGCTGCAGCTTATCTTTGTTTCCGAATGAAAGGTCGCCAAATGAATAAGCTTTTAATGAGCACGTGATGGCTCGTTAACGCTTTAAACCGTGCAATTAAAAAATATTGAGGAAGGGGAGTTGCTTATTGTCAGAGTGGAGTATATGTACAGAGTAATTTTCGTGTGATAATGATTAGTGTAACAGGCTGCTAATTTAGATAAAGAATTTAGTTTTTGAATGATACAAGTACATTCGAATATTCATGTTAGATAATAGTAAATAGGCGTGTTGCGTTGCGTTTTGACGCGATTGAAATCATAAAAAGTCTTCACGTGGAAACGTAAGCTCCTTGATATGTTTTAATCTGTGTCAAGTTAATCCAGTCAACTTGGTGTTTTTGATTCGTTAAGATTCTCTTTTGATTGCCCTTCTTCCTTCTTTCTTCTTCCGCCTCTTCCCTAGTACTATGGAGACTGCATGTGATGCTCACAAGACGATAAATATAAAAAGTTGTCTCGTCTCACCGTGATTCTCGATATGCTTTCTTCGTTTCGTCTTGAAAATTCCTCGTCTCATTTTACAAACTTATGTGCAAAATATGTGCCATGATTTTTTCTTCATTTCTTCTAGTAATTACGAGTGGGGCCGCGGTGGATCAGTGGTAGAGTGTTCACCTCTGGTGCATGGGGTACCGGGTTCAAACCCTGCTTCCGCCAAATGAACTTTGTGGTGGACAAACACCGTGTGCGTGAGTTCCCTCGGGGTTCTCCCGTTTCCTCCCACTTTCTTCATTTCACAATTTTCACTCATTTCTCATCATCACAGTCTCCTTTAGCCTACCCGACATAACCGTGGGACGTAAAACTCAAAAAATTTCATTTCATTTCATTTCTAGAAATTACGAGAATCCATCCGCGTCAGGAGACGTCAGAAAAGGTTTTATGTAACATTCAAACCAAATTTATTGGAGTATATTGTGATATGACATGCGTTTCTTTCTTTAAACGTTAGTACGTAAAATGCTCATCATTGAGTTTGTTCAGTCACTTTATCAATTTATAATTAGTATACTATAAATCATGAAACTCTAAAACAGTGTTTGAGATCTAAGACGTGTGGCGAACTACTACGAGTGAACTGAATTCCTCCTCTTGAAAATGATGCTAGAGTTGTAGTGTTTTTTTGTCTCGTCGCGAAATTAAAAATGTACTCATCTTGTGGCCAACACTACTAAGAAGTACGAAAAACATATAGAACACTTTAAAAGTATATCCTTCCCGCTAGTATAGTGGGTAGCGCGCTTCCCTTTCGTGTAGGAAATACTGGATTCGATTCCAAGTAGGAGAGTATTAAAGGCGTTACGGTGGTTCAGATTCCATCTTACAAACGATAGATCCACGTATCATGTAGCCTTGGTGCTGATCAAGGGATACTGAACTTTAATGAACAAAAAGTAATGAATATTAAATTCATTTAAAACGGAAAAGTAATGAAGAACTGTTGTGAGCGAACAAGAATTGGATCTATATAGCAATTTTCAAATAGGTAAACTTGAAAGGGATTTGCTGCTGCCAGGAGCCAATTAAAAGAAAGATGTCTCAGCTGTTGTATGTATATAAGATTATCCAAAAAGACGCAGATTCTTTTCGGCTATTCAAATAGACGAGGCACGAGACGAGATCTGGAAAAATCCATCATGCTGGGTAGGACACACAATTTCCCGTCGAAAACCGGAAAATACCTAGGAATTGCATTTGATAGACTACTAAATCTCAACGACCACATCAAGAACACCAAACGCAGAACCAAAAAAGTTGCCCTTGAAACAAGGAACATGCTCAAAACTGCCCCTCTAAGCACGCAAAACAAAACACATATCTACAAGACCATAATCCTCTAATTCTCCTGTATGGCCACCAAATATACAGTAGGAAAAACGTAGAAGACCTCGCTAAAACAGAAAGATAGTGGCTGCGGATCACACTCAATCTATTTCATGCTCCCAAAGAATTATATCGGCAGGCGGGAATAACGCCACTATCACAGGAAATTACAAGGCTCAACACCAGATATGCCTGCAAAATTTGAAACTCCCCCATTTTCACCAGAAACTACACACACAACTACCTCCAGAATAGAGACAGCAACAGCCTAATCTCCTACCTACTCTACGCGAACCGATAGGAAACACAAACACGTACATACACACATAAAAAAAAAACAAAAAAAAAACACACACACACACACAACACCTTGCACATTTTCTTCCCGCACAAAGAAGAACTCAAAAGAATCACCCCACACCTCAGTGCAAATACACGCATTTCCCACAAGGAAGAATTCAATACTACACACGCAAACGAATAATGGAACAATACACACTTACACTGTTTACGCCGATTTTGTATCCGAGCAGGAGGCGAGACCGAGCATTAAATAAATAAATAAATAAACTCTCCTATTACAAACTAAGCGAACCAGACAAGACACAACTTATTTGCACAAGAAAGACATACAGCCTAATTGACAGACATACAAGACACAAGACACGATAACAAACGACAAAATCTTTTCCAACGGATCGAGTAGCAACTGTGCTAAAAATTCTCCCTTCTCTCAAAAGGGGAACCTTGGGTTCAATGGTGGTGATGATGATAATGATCCTGTATCTCATAATGTCTGATGAAGCCAAAGAGTTAGCTGGTGAAACTGTAACACATATTTAATTTTTAATGAAAATATATGGTTTTGCTCAGCAAACAGTTAGTGTGTATGTAAGAATTGGAGACAGCTAAAAATGAATTGTAGGGCCACATGATGATTGAGTTGTAGAGCGCCTATCTCTGGTGCGAGGTATACGTAGTTCGTTCGATTCTGTATAGTGGTGTGCAACACATATTCGTGGCTTTTCTCGGTTTCTCTCGTTTCCACTCATATTCTCATTCTAGCAGTTCTTTTACAATTTTTCTTTTTCATTAATCGCCCGTCTTCCTTAGCCTATATGCCACATTACTGGACATAAAACTAGAAATTTTATTTCTTTTTCACTTTTATTTTTTAAAGTGTAATTTTTGAGAATAAATTTTATTCTGGAAGATTTAATAGAGGGCGTGTAGAGGGAGTGAAAGGAGATAATTGCTGGTGATGAGCTGCCCTATTCATCAGTTTGAAAGAGAGTAAAAATGATACATGGAAAAATTTGGTTAGCAGGAATGAACCTGCAGTTGCAAATGACGGCAGAATACTGAGAACAATACCTAGGCACACTCATGTCCAAAATTATTGTCGCATGTCTATAAATGTGTTGTTGTGAGAATATAATTTGATAACGAATTCTCTCGGTATTTCTTATAATGTTAATATGTGTATAATTGGCAAAGACATGTATGTAGCAGATTTCATGTCAAAAGAACAGTAAATAAGAACAATAAAACGAAGATAAAATTTTCTTCTCCATTTAGCAACATTTTGTTTTACTCACTCTAATTTTCGTATTTATAATTCTTTTCGTATGAAATTTTTCCACAAATATGCATTTCCCGATTATACACATAGTATCAGTATTAAAAGTACCCTGCAAAATCATTATCAAATTATATTCTTACAAGAAGACAGTTATAGATATGCGACAATCATTTTGGACATGAGTGTAGATACGATTAGGAATTTCCGTACGGGTAGTTCACGAACTCTTTTTTTCTTTTTTTTTTATGCAGCGTTTCTCAAACTGTGGTCCTGAAAGTATATCTTTGTGGTTCTCTTAGATTGAACTTAGTCGAAAAATGACAAAAAGATAATAATAATAAAATAAAAATAAATAAAATTCAAGTGAAATGCGTACGAAATATTATAGTTGAGAGCAACTGGTATATTGCGCAGTCCCATCGAGTATGTCGCAAAGCTTTAGAATTTAATGAACCAGTTACTTAGAATCGGTTTTGAGGCAGACTGTACCAGTCAACGTCTCCACAGGAACAATGTTCAGTACTACATAAGGTCAATACTTTATAGAAATTTATATAGTCTTACACTATTGTTAGTAATGTACGCAAGAGGAGTTTCGGAATTTTAACTCCCTTGAACAAGATGTCATGGAAAAATAAATATTAACTACATTAAGATATCGTATACCATGCATGTCCTAAAAGGATAAGAGATTGAATGCTTAACGCTCTTTCTTCTTGATGAAATTGCGTACGCTAGTCACTGTTATCATTTATATTACTCTAATAACAATCGAATAGGTGTGTCACGATATTGTAGTCCTACAGTTAAGTGTATCATCAACCGAAAAAGGTTGGGAACCACTGGATTATACAGTTTAATAAAATAAAGATTATAATATTCTAATAGCGTACACATGACATTGCTACTAGTTTATATTCTTCGTTGTCTTTTGTTATTTACTAAAATGTATTTTTAAAAAATGTGTGTTGTAAACTTAACGAAGAGCCTAAAGTAACGTCCTAAAATCATTCCTTAACATCGGGGAGAGAGAGATACGAAAAGAATTATAAAAGAAAAAAAAAACTCTCATGGATTGGCTATGTAAATTGCAGTGTACTGATTGCAACAATAATCCCCACAAGAATTCTCCCATGTGGTTATGCGATTATGATGATGTTGATAATAGTACAAACACGTTAGAAATATCACGGACCAGGAAGTGAAGAAGCGTCACGTGTGTCGCCAGCAAACTAGACGAAGAGGCAGTTGTTGGTTGGTAACTAACTGACTTTCTCCAGCCACTGACGAATAAGACATGTTTTTTCGTCACTTAACCCTCTGCTTGTGCCGTATCACTTTAAAAAAGAAAAAGAGAGACAAAGAAAAAACTTTCGTGTCATGATGCACGTCACACCGAAGGAGGAAATATGATAGTATGTATGTGTGTGTGTGATTCCCCCCTTCCCGCGCTTTCGCTCGTATGCGTGTTTGCTGTAGGGTTCGTCCTCCCAAGATGAGTTTCGTAACACTCTTGTAGAAGCCTTTCGGGATGGATTCTTAGCTACAGTTCTTATGTGATCGGTGTTATATGTAATTCGATTATCAACTTCTAAACTTCTTGTGTAAGTCTTATACGTAATATATAAAAGAGAACGCACAAAATCCTTTGTCCGCTCATCACGCTAATACGGCTGAACCGATTTCTTTCATTTTTGGGGGGTTGTTAGGATTTGGACCCTAGATGGTTTTTATCATATCACTTTAATTTTCAATTACCAGTGTCTTGAGATAATTGACCAATCAGGTGTCAATACGTACAAAAAATCCTTTGTCCGCTCATCACGCTAATACGGCTGAACCGATTTCTTTCATTTTTGGGGGGTTGTTAGGATGTGGACCCTAGATGGTTTTTATCATATCACTTTAATTTTCAATTACCAGTGTCTTGAGATAATTGACCATTCAGGTGTCCATACGTACAAATCCTTTGTTATTAGTTCATCATAGGTATAAAAATAAACGTATTTATATGCAACCCGCATGACCCTGTGACTCGGCGGGTTAACATAACTGACAGGCGCTATAAATCACTTGAAAGCGAAAAAGTAAAAATTATCTAAGTAACAAAGTTTATTGCGTTCCGGGATGACCGCAGCGAAGCGGGGCGGGTTGGGGTGACCGCAGCGAAGCGGGGCGGGTTAACATAAATGACAGGCGATATAATGTTAACATTAGTGCAATCTTCTATGGTTTTTATCATATCACTTGAAAGCGAAAAAGTAAAAATTATCTAAGTAACAAAGTTTATTGCGTTCCGGGGTGACCGCAGCGAAGCGAGGTGAACGCTGCTAGTACGTAATATGGTTAAGGGCAGAAAAACACACTTTCTGCTTATACAATAGAAGGTGGGATTCCGAAGTACAGTAGTGTAAGCGCTGATGTAAAATTAACCGATAAATGCACAAATAATTCAAGTCCACGTTCGATAATTTTAGACGTATTTCATATTTAGGATCTATACCTGATGCTTCTTTCAGTGCGTAAAAGATTCATAACCAGATATTGTAAATAACCCCCCTCTCCTTAAAAGAAATGTTCTCTTCTATTACGTAAGAGTTCCTCAATCATATCTGGTTTACCAAACATTGTTAGAGTCATCAAATCTAGGAGACTTAGATGGGCAGGTCCTGTAGCCAGCTAGAATGGAAGAAAGTAGGAACGCTTTCAAAGTTTTAACTGGAAATCCAATTGGAAAATGACCATTAGGAAGACCTCGGCGCAAATGGGAGGTAAATATTAAGATGGATGTCGCAGAAGTAGGAATACCAAGTAGAAACTGGATCCAGTTGGCTAAGAATAGAAGTCAATGGATAGCTTTTGTGAACGCGGCATTATTCATAGGCCATAGAGTTACTTAGTTAGTTAGTTTAAACGGAGCGCACGAACTTTGTTTCTCTTTTTTTCATTTTAGTAATTGGACTTGAATCTCTAGTACTCCAAATGTAGAAGAATGAAGATCAAGGAGTCAGTGAATCGACTTGTTAAGCCTTCAGTTTCTGTTCCTGTATTTTTTTAACTAGCTGCATTAATCCGTCTTCGAATTGGTGGAATGGGTGTATGAATTGAACTTCTGCCTCCCCCCTTAGGATACGCATTGCAGGGAAAGTATAATGATAAAAATCCGTGATGTCTCTCTCTTTCTATCTTCACCGCTCACCTCGTGTCGATGGTGGATGAATTTGGATTTAACCAGCATCGGGTGTGTCACCATTTATCGTAGCAATCCTAAAAGCTATGGATTAGACATTAATATCGGTCATTTGTTAGGGTCTATTATTATTTTTACATGTTATCATTCTCTTTTCCATAAATTATGACGCCTTCTTAGGATATGAATTTTAATCAATTTAATATCATATGATCCGTAGGAAGCCTAAGGTAATCATGCCAAGTTTCATTTTAGTTCGTTCACTAGTTCTTGCGTGATACGATCAAACAGAAATTCGCATTCGCTTTTACATAATAGAAGATTACCTAATTATGTGCATTTGAATTTATCTTGAACAGATGTAGATTGGTGATTATCACTCTCTTCGCAGTTGAGAACTTCCGAATTCGGAGCGGTGGCGGACCATACAGATCGAGTTTTCCTTATAAGTGTTTTCTCTTATGCCACCAACAAATCCATCCAATTCATGACTGCTTTCTTTTCCATTTCCTTCCATTTTATTTGTTAATGAGTTCAGTGTAAATCGACCTCTCATGTTTATCTGAAAGTTTTAATAGTTCGACTGACGTGGCTGAACTGTCTGAGGCATTAGGCTAGCGAGTTCTGTCTCTCGCGAGTTCGATTCCCGCTCAGGGCATAGACGTTACATATTAGTGTTATAGTGTTTAAAGAGAAAAATCATGAAACATAAAACTCAAAAATGAATAATGGAAGCTTAAAGAAAGAAACAAGAACTCTGGACCATGAAAACAAAATGTAAACATGCTGGATTTCTGTGCGTATAACAGATTGAACGTGAGTTCTATATTGCACATATATCAAGATATTAATAACTGACTAAGATACGCTTAAAATAATACATATATGCATGTTGTCTTTGTAATCAATGTTAAGAGAAATGTTATCTTTACCTGTAACATGCTTAGTAGGGTGTTCATGTTTTACACTCATAAAAAGTGTGAACTATAGCGAGGAATATTAGTTGGTTATAATAGAATATATAACAAAGCAAGGTCAAGAGGATTCTGTTGTATTTTTTTTATGAAATGCTGTTTGTAGGTTTTATATCTATCTATCTGTCTGTCTATCGATCTATATATACTAGCATATATTACCCGCTTCGGTGGGTTGAAATAAATAATTTAAATGTACATCTTTGTATGTCACCGTTCATCTCAGCGATCCCAAAAAATGTGGATTCAGCACTAACATCGGTCATTTTCGATAATTTTTAAATATCTCTTTCTCCCCTTCCCCCAAGTTGAGGGTTTGAATTTGGATTTAAACGGGATGGGAACTGAACTAGCACTGTCATCTAAGGGACCCAGAAAACTACAAATTCGACACTGATAGTGGCCATTTTCGATCATTTTTATATATCTCATTCTCCCCTTCCCCCGAGTGGCGGGGGTGATTTTGGATTTAAATCGGATCGGAAATGCCACTGTTCATGTGAATTATCACGAAAACTATGGATTAGACACTAATATTGGTCATTTTCGATTATTATTATACTATATATAGTTCCACGTGTCCCTCCTCAGTGCTGCGGCACACGGCATCAAAATTGTCACTGTTAATCTCAGCTACTCCTAAAACTATGGATTCGACACTAATATTGGTCATTTTCGATCATTTTTAATTGTTTATCCCCCTCCCCTACGTTGTACCCTCCCCCTCTCCAGTTATCAGGGCTGAACTTGGATTGAAACAGCATTCGAAGTGTCACTGTTTCTCTCATCGATCCCGAGGACTATAGATTCAGCACTCATATCGGTCATTTTTGATCATTTTTAAATTTCTCTCCCCCTCTCCCTCCCCTACGTTACATCAAAGTGAATAGCCTAAAGTAATCCCTTCCCCTAAACTCATGTATGTTGAAAATTTGATTGAGATCGGTCGGGTGGTTCAAGAGTGATGAAGTCACAAAGGCAGTCATTTTTTTTACATGTATCTCTCCCTCCCTCTCCCCTACGTTGCCTCGTCAAAGTGAAACGATAAAAACACCCAAGGCTCGATCCTCATATATATTGAAAATTTGATCGAGATTGGTTGGGTCGTTCAAAAGTTATTAGGTTTTATTAGTTTTTATTTATACGTCCCCCTCCCTTCCCCCTTCCATATGATCTACCGTTAAAGTGAAACTACAAAACTGTTTTCAGATCCGAACCTCATGTATTTTGAAAATTTGATTGAAATCGGTCGGATAGTTCAAGAGTTATTAAATTATCAAAATAGTCACTTTCAGTCTTACATAAATTGATTTTTATATATATCCCCTTCCTTCTCCTCCTCTACGTTGCTCCGTCAAATTTAAATCATAAAAATGATCCCAGGCCTGAACCTTATATATATATATATATACATTTGGGCTGTGATATATGCTTTTATTGAAGAAAAATATTACTAATTGAAGCAATTCTCATTATCAAATAAAATTCAGGTAATTAAATTATAAGCAAAAATAATCTTATAATTGACAGTGAATCTAGAAAATGTAATCCATTAATTGATCAGAAGAGAACACAGGAATGCGGAAATGTTCATGTTATTTAATCTAAACTTTTGAAAGTTGTTCGTTGTAGTTTAGAAATAATATTTTTCCTTCTTGTCTTGTAAATTGTTCAATTCTGACAGTAACTCATGATTGAATCCAACATTTTCTCTTCCTTGGATATCTACTAAGTAGTTTGCATTCAACCTAGAATGCATTCATTTTGTGGATGAAATAACGTTTAGTATAGTTTATTGGTTTGTTTAGAGTTTAACATAATATTTAACACCAACGCTATACGAGACGAGGACCTAGATGTTTATATGGAATGCGAACTACATGACCTTACGTTGGAAATCGAACTCGGATATTCCGTATAGAAGAAGAGAACACTCAACATTTAGCGACGAAAGAGGTCCAACAGTAGTAGTATTAATTCATTTTTTTTAAAAAAATCAGCCTTCAGTAAAGGAAAGTTATTATTATTATTATTATTATTATTATTATTATTATTATTATTATTATTATTATTATTATTATTATTATTATTAATTCCATTCTATCACCATTCCAATTTTAGTCAATCTGGAATGAACTGCGTCGATCGTGTTTTCGTGAAATTTCTTGATTTCACTGACAAGGTGAGTTCAAACTCAACTTAGATGGCCAATAATTCGGAAACTAGAGATCCATATAACATAATAATCCATACTATGCCTTAATGTATACAAAGTTCGTCAGCTTTTGTCATCACACCAAGTTAGGTAAAAATCAGATGAGTTTTGTCGATCGTAATTTATTGAAGTTTTTTCGTTTCACTAACTCTAAACCCGAATTCGGTGGTCAATAACCCGAGAATCAATGATCTTTGTATCATAATACTTCATGTATATTCTAAGCTACACAAGGGTCTACAGTCATACAAATTTCGTCAAGATCAATTAGTACTGTTGGTAGCTTACCACATATAATAATCTTTCACTGAATCGAACCCCAAGTTCGGTGGCCAATAACTCATGAACTAAAAGACTTGTATACAAATATTTCATATGTGTACTAAGCTCCTGAAGTTTTATCACCATCCCAGTTTTGGTCAAAAATCGAATAAGTTTCATCGATCGCGTACGACTTCAGGATATTGATTTTAAAAAAAGAAAGAAAAACAAAGTTAAGAAAAATGAAAAACAATGGGACAAGCATTAAATTGTTCAGTTGCAGTATTTTTTCCAGGCGCACAACCTGAAGGTTCCCGTTTGCCGGAGCTAAAGTAAATTAAACCGCAATTACCACATGTCACTCTTGTGCAGGATTTGGGATGCGCATGAGTCGAGACACAGTTTGTAAAATTCGAGACGAGTCGAGACAAATGTATATCTCGACTCGACTCGAATGTCTCGAAAATCTTTCTATAATTTTTAATATTATTTTGAAGAAAATATTCACTCAGAGGCAGCTTTGAAAGCAATTCCAACATTTATTACTTTAGAAAGGTACAGAGCGCATAAACTTAATAGTTAATCTTTCGATATCAAGATTTAATTTTCAGCTCAATTCAGTTAATTAAAACTAATAATTAATGTGATATTTGGTTATATTTCAAATATAATAATAATAATAATAATAATAATAATAATAATAATAATAATAATAATAATAATAATAATAATAATAATAATATTAATAATAATAATAATAATAATAATAATAATAATTATTATTATTATTATTATTATTATTATTATTATTATTATTATTATTATTATTATTATTATTATTATTATTATTATAGATTGTCTAGTTTGTATAAAACTATTATCCGTAGCCTATGTCTAGTTTATATAAAACTATTGCGATAAAGTGAACATAAATTCTCTGAATGAGCAATTGGCAGTCTATAGTAATTTAGCATAGTTATAATTATTGTTTTCGTTCCCATGAACGCAATAGGGTAACTTTTGAATTATTCGCTTCCCCAACTATTTTGAGGCTTTAATGTGTTGCAGCATATCACGAGTTACGGATAATATATAATGTAACATTTATTGTACATCACATATTATGATACGAGACTATTTTACATAGTATATTACAATAAATGGACTGCTTGGATGCCAAGAACTAGTACAGATAGGTACCTTTCACTTCTATGGATAAGTATTTGTTAAAGGAGTTTTGTAAACACTAAATTATAAAACAATAAACTACATACAGTAGTTATGGTTTTGGTTCCCAACATAATAGAAATATGGATTGTTCATGAGATATTGAACTTCAACTTTCACTCCTGACTGATATTTTAACTCGTATATTTTGTCTCGACTCGAATTTCGAGACATCTCGTCTCGAATTCGAGTCGAGTCGAGACAGAAACTGACAAGTGGAGACACGAGTCGAGACGGGCTTCAATCTCGACTCGATTCGACTTGTGCGCATCCCTATGCAGGATAGTCCTTTAGTAACTAGTGTCCCAGTGCAGTTCCCTGCGGACAGTGCTTTTAGGTACATGTTCCTGCTGAAACAGGAGCAACAGCAGAAATTTTGAAAGGAGCTAGTTGAATGTTTTCTCCATCTGTATAATTCAATTCGAAGTCGCTTGCTTTTAGTTTTTAGATGTGTATCTCTGGCAAGTCTCGAAAGATTTATGTTCACTTTATGTCAGGGGATGATGGGGCGTACCATCATAAAGCCGTCTCGAATAATTCTTATATTTTTGCATTAAGTTAGTCCTTTAGCCTCAGACGGTTTATATTCCTTTATTTTTGGGCAAAAGAATGGTAGTTTCGGAAGAGGTGCAAAATATTACCCGCTGTACCACTTGAGGATAGTAGCTATTTTGTACTAACAATCGACGGAGAGAAAATTAGGTTATTGGTGTAACACTTTGACAGCAAAAATATTTCTGTCGTTTTGGTTTCTGAAAAATACAAAAAGAATTATATCTTGCCTTGAAAGAAGGGGAGGGGGGAGTTTGCAGTCCTTTCTGGATCTATCACTGAAGGTCGAAGTTATTATTTCACCATTCGTGCGCAAAAGGGAAGAAGGTTCGGAGTGCAATATATCACCCGCTGTAACACTTCGGGATATTTGCTAGTTTGTACTAACAATAGATTGAAGGCAGATTATTCATCTAATATATTTACAAAAACTACTTTTGTCATTTTAGAAATGACACAGAATGGACTATATTTTCCTTGAGGGGGCAGTCTCCCCACTGGACTAATGGAGAGGCTCGAGTGTTCGGATCTCACTTAAAATAGTAGGTATCGTCTCAAATTGCAGTGCTAAAGAGAGTTATCAATCAGTCAATAATTAAGAGAAGTTATTTTGTATTTATGCGTGCATTCCTGTACACACACACATACAAAAAAAAAAAAAAAAAAAAAAAAGGTGCGACCCCTACTGTATTGTGCATTTCACTAAAATATAATGCGAAATTTGTAAAAGATTTTTCTGCAAATAAAATGGTCTTACTCGTTTCCACTACATTTTTGTAACTTTTGAGTGTGATGTTGTTCAAACAAATGTTTTGTATTAACGTATAGCAATGGCAGATTGTCGAACTTGTACGATGTGGAAATGAAATAGCTGTCCTGTTGGTACGGAACGCATGAAGTGGAGGAAAGATAACGACGCGTCGCTATAGCAACAGGTCAGCGAACTTAAAAAGTCAGGCAGGATGCGAGCGGAATCGTTCCTTCTCGTCGTTTCTTGAGAGCACGTGATTAGAGGCCAAGCTGTGTTGAGCCCGACGATTTCAATCAGGTAGCACTTTACATAGCACAAGAAAGTTTTTTGGACTAACTGGTTTTTGGTTGTGTTTGTTCATTGAAATGAACTTGGTGGACGTGATGAGTGTTCGTCAGTGCGGAGAGAGAGTGTTATGTATCTAACAGGTAGCAGTGTTCTTATAATGTAGACATCACATTGCATCAAGTAGGTTTATACATAAGTATATAGGATGTTTAAATATAGGATGTTAAGCAATAGTATATTGGAAGTTGAATGAGATTTAATGTATTACATTTCAATTTCAATGTAACAAAGAAAATAAACTACAATTGCTGTACAAAAGTACTAGTGTCGGATCTGCAGACTCCTAATGAAGTATCGTTTCCTTTTAGCACGTAATTAAAATTCTGTGAGCAATTCATTTGGTTGCACACGTAGATGCAACTCAAGTTATCAGTTTACATTGCAGCAAGAAACAAACATGCTTCCTTTCACACATAGAAGTGTGTGAAAAATGAAATTCTTAAAGTACTTATTTAATCAAAACAATTGTAGCTCAAAATAGTTAGAAAGTAATAATAGATCCTCTGCATAAACAGTTGACAGAAACTAGTTGAAATTTTCATATTTATATAATAATAATAGTGCAACTGCATTATAAGGCTGGGTAGTATACAATCAAATAGTGTAGATGAGACAATAATACCATGGTTGTTACTGGTTAGGGTCCCAAAATGTTTCAATTCGATGTGCTTTGGCAAGAGAATCGAAATACGTATATTTCGATGAATCGACTTTGTTAACAAAACCGAAATATATTTTGAGATATCAGTTCTGTACACGAAACCGGAAACTGAAGCCATATTGAATTATATTTTGAAACGGTTTCTTTGTCGCTTGCAAATCGTTAACTCCTACATAACTCGAAGGGACCACCTACAGCAGCGGAAGGTCTGTTTTGTTACAAAATCTATTGTCGTTTTTCCCTTTTTTTCTTTTATAGAAGTGGGTTCAGAACCGATTTTCTCAAAATTGGTTTCGATATTGGATCTTAAACTTTTTATTTTTTAATTTTTTTTTATTGGAAACTTTTTTTGTATGAGTCGTCTGGAAACTTCTATATATATACAAGCTGAACCTGCGCTTTCTACACAGCGCATCATCCACATATGCGCATGAATCTCCTTGTTATTCCTCACATCTGTACATGTCCCCTTACAGACATAAGTGAAAGACATCTTGATAAAAATCGGCAAAAAGTACCGTAAAGGGGAGATTTTTTCTATTACTTTTTCAATATCTCGCACCGTTTGCAAGATTTGAGCCTACTTCCGGTTGGAGTTTTTAATTCATGTATCATAAATGTTTTCTTTCATCTTGGATGCAGTATGTAATAAACAAATGCATTACACACACAATTAATTATAAGTTAGTGATATATGGTGTTCATTGGGCAAAACACTCCAAACAATAAAAATTCAACTTAAACTGGAGAAATGGTTATCCTTCGTTTTACATTATAATTTGGCCATGAAACAAACGCCTGATAGATATTCAACCCCTATATACAGTTATATGGTGTTGGAATGTATAATGCGTAGGATATGATGCTTTAGGTTTTATTTTTAAATTTCAACACTTCCAGTGTACCCGTAAAAATGTAATAAAGAAATAATGGTCATTTTTTTTTAGATATTCAATTAGAACTGGATAATTTACGCAAAATTTGCAATCGATCAGTGAAAACGTCATCTTTCTAGAGCCTGTAGTTTCCGAGATCTCATTGTCCAAAGGATTGACAACAAACATATATATGTCCACAAACATATAATTCCAAAAGAACTGCAAAGATTGCGGCACAATTTATTTGCATTGATTTTGGAGAAGTTTTATTAAAATACAAAGGCTTTGAACAATAATTTTAAAATATAAACTTTGCTAAAGAAAAGATGTATTTTAAATACTTTATTTAAAGTACACATACTTTAAAATATTTGTCATTGTTAAACGTGAAGTCACAAATAACCGTAAATCAAAGATTTGAAATTCAAAGTTAGAGTTTAGAGCTCAGGCATCTTCATTGCTGTTGTAGCATTTTAATAAATAGATAGTTGAACCTGCGCCATCTACACAGCGCTCATTCACATATGAGCATGAATCTCTTTGTCATTCCTCATATCTGTACATGTCCCTTTACAAACACAAGTAAAAGACGTCTTGATAAAAATTGGCAAGAGATACCATAAAGGGGGGATATTTTCGATTACTTTTTCAATATCTCGCACCGTTTGCAAGATTTGAGCCTACTTCTGGTTGCAGTTTTTAATTCATGTATGATCTGTTTTCTTTCTTCTTGCATGTAGTATGTAATAAACAAATACATTACTCATATAATTAATTATAATGTCAGTGATATATGGTGTTCACTGGGCAACACACTCCAAACAATAAAGATTCAACTTAAAGTAGTGATATGGTTTTCCTACGTTTTTCATTATCATTTGGCTATGAAAGAAACGCCTGAAATGTATGCAGCCCCCGCATACAATTATATGGTGTTGGAATGTATAATGTGTAGGATATGATGCTTTAGTTTTTTTTCCCTAATTTTAACACTTCCAGTGTACCCGTAAAAATGCAATAAAGAAATAATGGACATGTTTTTTTTTTTTTTTTTTTTTTAAATATTCAATTAGAACTGGACAATCAACATAAAATTTGCAATCGATCAGTGAAAACGTAATCTTTCTAGGGCCTGTAGTTTCCGAGGTCTCATTGTCGAACGAATTGGCCACAAACATATAGTTTAAAAGAACTCCAAACATGGCAGGACAATTCATTTCCATTGATTGTGAAAAAGGCTTATTAAAATACAAAGGTCTTGAACAATAATTTAAAAAGGGTAATGTTTATGAAAAACGGATCTACTTAGATAATTTATTTAAAGTACACATACTTTAAAATATTTGTCTTTATTATACGTGAAATCACAAATAACCGCAAATCAAAGATTTGAAATCCAAAGTTATATGTTGGAGCTCAGTATATATTCGGACCCAAAACCCAATAGAACAGTTTACGCCTACCAGTTTCGTTACCATTAACAACCTTTAATAATACATAGATGGATAAATAGAGCGATTGGTAACACCAACGCTGACTGGAGCTTTCGTTTCTATCTTTGGGATTCTGAATCTGTTATGTTCTTTTCCAGTGTGTTAAATTTATTAAGAATAAAATCGCTGTAGAAACTGTTCCTCATTTCCCAATTGGATTCTATTGCGTATTAGAACAATAGGAAACCAGCAAAATTGTTTTTAACATTTGCATAAGATCCAGTTTGCAAATCCTTTTCGACTACAATTCTGTATACCACAGACGAGTAGTTGTCGTAGATCCATGTTAAACGTCTTGAATGATTTAGTCACATGCAGTATTTCTTCTGGACTTGTTTTTATTTGGGAGGCACTGCCCCCCGGAGCTCTTGAGAGTACCCCCCGGAGCAGATCAAAATAATACGTCTATAATATTGTAATAAATAGAATAGTATCAGCAGTGCCCCCCGGAATACTATGTGTGCCCCCAGAACATTGTTTCTGAAAGAAACGCTGGTCACCTTACTTAGTGTAAATTCCCTCATATTGTAAATATCACCACACATTAATTTGTTTATCTCTTTCTGCCCTTACATCAGTTGAAAAGATAATGTATATTATATATATCATACGTGATCTACAGAACTCATCTGAGTTAAACAAACTAGTTATTATGTTAGTGGTCCTTGACTTGCTTAATATGCTCGTAAAATATTTTCCTATGCTGACGTCTGGTTGTCGAGTTGTGGATAATTAAAGTTCCGATGTTTGGACTTAAAAACAAATTTTCAAAAATTTTCCTCAATTGCTACTTAGAAGTAGAATTAGGGGCAAATACAAGAACAAACCTAATATACATTAAGTAAATGCAGTTTGTATAATCATATATATAATAAAGCTAAAATAAATGAAGGACAAATGTTTTTCCACAATCAAGGAATTTATTACTTTGTTTCTCTAATACTGTTTATAATACAATTACAAATATATTAACTTCGTTATTTCTTTTAACAATTTTATTATTTTACGCATAACTAATATATTCGCATAAGTCTGTTTGTTGATCTATCTGAATTCGGAAGTCCCACACGAAATTCGAACGTCTCGTATGGGCAGCGTAGTGAACCACTTTCTCTCTTTTCTTGTCGTCCTATATCAAACATCCAAAAACGCTTAACCACATGTTTGATTATATTAATTAAAAGTCTAAATGTTAAAATTGATGTCTCTGAAACCTGAAAGGATCCCAAAATGTGGATATTTGTTGTTAATATTGCAATCTCCATCCCTTTTCTTACCTTTTAAGGCAAGACACCGAAACAGATGTTTAATTATTTTAAATGAAAAGTCTAGGTACCAAATTTTATCTCTCTAACCAGAAGAGACTCGAAGATATAAACGTCTTATTATAATACTATAACTGTAATCTTCATTTCTCCTCTTTGTACTCCCTTTCCACGTCGAATTTCCAAAAATCCTTCCTTAGTAGCCCCTTACGTCTTAATTTCTGTGTACTGTGCAAATCTTGAGTTTCTAACTAAAACAATTTGTCTACTCGTTTGATCAGTTAGGCAGTCAGAATTCCTTCTCTTATATATAGAGATAAAGGCTGATATTTGTGAACGTAATAAAGTTTTATTATTATTATTATTATTATTATTATTATTATTATTATTATTATTATTATTATTACTGCTTGAATATTACTGTTGATGAACTCTATGTACTGAGCATTCTTCAATAGTTTATTTTGATCTCATGTAACATATTCTAAATATTGCATAAGCTGTTGCTAAAATTTTTACTGGTTCCTCACCAGTTTAGTAAGAAGTTCTATCGACATTGTTAAACACACATACATTGGTGATACATGAACATTTTCTGTATTTTAGACTTTCTTCGGTATAAGCATTGCCACAGAAACAAAATCTCACCATCAAATTCTATCCTATCAAGCCCATCCAGTTAACAGTTGTTATTATGTACAAAAATCCGTGAAATTATATTTTTGGTTGTTATTTCATCTTTTTCGTGGTTTACTCAGGTGTTTTTTTCTTTTTCACGCAATGATATGAACAACCAAAGCAAGTTAATCGTATACGTAATGGGAAATCTAATATAGTTTATTTCCTTTCTTTCTTAGTGGTAGACTACTCACTTGCGTTGTAGCGTTTATTTCTCCTGCAATTAATGAGAGTAATTTCCGAGTAAAAACATGGAATTTAAGGAGCTATAGAATTTATTGAACACTATGATGAAAGGTATCATGTTGTACAAGAACTTCGTACATATGGTTCTACTACATAGATCTCTACTTGCACTCATCAATTAAGTTCCACGAATATATTAAGTAGCTTCAAACATCTCTAAAGTTCGATAAATCGTCTTCTGAACAGATGTAACTAAGCTATTTTAAGTGGCTCGAGTTACAGTACATAAGTACGTATTTTACGCTACAGTACATATTTTACTTATAATATCTTTATATTTTCTAAGTTAAAGATTCAAAAGAAGAATCATGAAATGGCAAGAGTTGAAAATTGAGGAGAAAAAACTTGGAAAAGTTTGTTTTCTTTTTCAAATGTAAAAAAGAAAAACAAAGAAAGAGATCAGACCCAGAAGACCTTGTCGGAAGTCTTAGCAAAGAAGTGTTTAGAAAGAAATGGGGAGAGAAAAAAGGAACTGGGACAGTGCTTTGAGAACTAATTAATGAGTTCACTTGTTGTGAATGTAATTGTTAGTAAATCCTTTGGTTTTGAAAGAGGTTTAATTTGATTACTTGGAGGGTAAACCGCAAAGCCACTTGTTTCTTGCTTCCAAGAATGTAGTGCGTACAAGAAGAGCATGTTGATTCTCAGTTTTATTATTGTATTATTATGTTTTGTTACTTATTACTATCGGCATCCTTTCCCCTGAAATGTATGTTTTTGTACGTTAGTTGTCGATCATCTTTACTGGATAGAAAGGCAGTAGAGAGCTCAAATCCACTATCTCGCACTAAAGAATCTGAACGAGGCTCGCAGTCATTTACCTCAGTGCACTCGGACTCTCTGTTGTCATTGGGACTTGCTCTCGCTCGGACTCACGAGCTGGGTAGCTATCCAGTCATACCGCTGGAATTCAGTTAGTGAGCTCGAGTACGGGGTCGAGAGGTTTCACATCTCTGCCGCTAGAGAGTAATGTAAGGAATTTGCAATACCAGGTTTTACTCAAAATATATCTTCACATAAAAGGAAGTTCTGATCAACCAACTAACTTATCAATAGCCTAGAGCAAACTGCTTAAGCTAGAAACTTGAAATTTAGAGAATATATAAAAATTATGACGTAAGATAGCACTAAGGATCTTCGAAAGTTCGACGTGAAAGGAAGGGAATGGGGTTTGTAGTTATTATAATTAGGCATCCTTTTCTCGAAATTCCCTAAGTTTTGAGACATGAAATGTATAATTTAGATTTTTCATTGAAAATAATTAAACCTGTCGTTTATTTATTTATTTATTTATTTTTGGCAAGGAAAGAAAAGAGGTGGGAAGGAAAAGGGCCCAGGGATTGAAATTATTATTTGAAGTCGCCAATATCTTGAAATGTCTTAGATTTAAAGAAATTAAATTTAGTATTTAGACTTTTCACTTAAAGTAATGAAACACATATTTCAGTGTTTCTTGAAACTTGACCTAGAAAGAGAGAGAAAAGAATGGAGGGCTACTCGTAGTTGATCTCGCGCCACGCCGTCATCTTCAATCGCGCTCAGTCCGGCAGAAGTTCCTGATAATGCACGAAGTGTGCCACGAACAGCTAGCTACACACGTAACTGCATAGATATAGTACTCATTAAGCCAAAGAGCGGGAAATAGTAAATCAATAAAAACCTTGTGGTTGTCTTTGGTTTATTATTATTTGACTTAATATTATTAATAAGGGTAAGATATTTAGGTAAATTCATATTTATTTTTAACTCACCTCTGTAGAGTAGTTGGTTAGCTTATAATGTTTAATTGGTTCAGTTTTGGGGGAGGGCACAGTGGCTTAGTAGTAGAGCGTTTACCTCCAGTGTATGAGATCCTTCGTTCGATCCCCGGCCAAGTAAGTTTTTGGTGGATAATATCGTGTCCGTGGGTTTTCTCTTGGTCCTCCCGTTTCCTCCCAGTTTCTGGTTTCATCAGTTCTTCCATCATCATTCGCTTGCCTTAATTATATTCTCTCCTAGCTTAAAAAACATAATCGTGGGATGTTAAATTGAAAGATGTCATTTTCATTTTTATTTTTTATGCATCAATAATCAGGCATGATTTTTTTAAAATAATAAATATAACAACAAATAAAAACAACTTCCGGCTTGTAAGCTAATGAATGGTTATCGCCAGCCAACCAGCGCATGTTCCACTGTGTAATGCATGCTCAGTATCGTGGGTTCTGTCATCATTTGTGGCCTCCTTGTTCATGTCTTGGTGTCGACTCCAGATAGAGGTGCTAGCCTCTGATAACAAACACAAGTAATGATTCGAATTTCTCTTTAAACAGTAAAGTCAGATTTCATAGATTAAGTGCTGAAAGTCGACGCTAGTTTCATGCAGTCAGATTTTTTTTTCTTTTAGACCAAAGCGCATTGCTTCAATTCAAGTAATATTTTAAATTGCCTCTCGATTCTTGAAAAGCACGAAAAAATATTTGCTCTCGCTGCGAATCGAATCTGAAACCATGAGCACTAATTTTCGTGTTAACGCTGAAATCAGATCTTTACTGGAAAAGAAGATACCACATATCTACATATTAAGATACTGTATATTCTTTCGGGGGCCGCGGTGGCTCAGTGGAAGAGCGTTCATCTCTGCTGCTTGGAGTTCCGGGTTCGATCCAGGCCCCCGCCAAGTGAACTTTGTGGTGGACAAACACCGTGTGCGTGGGTTTTCTCGGGGTTCTCCCGTTTCCTCCCACTTTCTTCATTCCACCATTTCATTCATTATTCATCATCACCGTCTCCTTTAGTCTAACCAGCATAATCGTGAGACGTAAAACTCAAAGATTTCATTTGTACATTCTTTCATCATTTGTTTTGTTGAAATTATCTTATAGAAACATGTATGGGAAGAAATGGCTCAGATGGGTAAGTTGAAAACTTTCTGCACGACTACGTTTGATAACGAGGAAGTGGGTATGGTTTCTCAGCATCAATTTACTCCAGGTAAACTCTTTGAATCGCACATGCTTTGAAATAAATTTCGAATGTATTCTAATAAGCATATGTAAATTTGATCATATATGGGTACAGTGAGCAGTGTATACCTAGGTATCATAACATCCGCTCTTCAAATATATGAACTGCACGTGACATACATATAAAGGTCGCGTTCAAAATATACGGCATTCATTATCGATTTATTCAAAGAATGTAGCCAGATCAGAATTTTATTCCGATGAGGGACAAGTAAAATTCATTCAATAATTATGCTTAATTGTCAATTCGCAAAAAAGAAAAAAGAAAGAAAAGAAAAGAAAGAAAGAAAGAAAAAGAAAAATTAAGATAAGTTTGATCGCACTAAAGAGAGTTCCTTTTCTAACAAATTTACCCCAGTTGCTTTTGTAAGTAAAAATAAATGGTTTTGTTTATTATCGATATTGAAAGGAAGATAATACTCTTTTATTTTACTTATTTCGTAGCAATTCATATGTAAGCACGTGTGATGAACAAGCGGCTTAGTGTGCTTTGTTAAAAGAATCGTGCGCTGTTAAGTGAGTTGTTTTCATCATCCGCGAGAGAATTACCCATCCTTGGGCAATAGTATATCAAGGTCTTCCAGCAGAGTGACCCTGGGTGGTTACAGATTTCTAAAAATGACGTAATTTGTAACCTTCCAAAGAACGTTGGGTGAAAAAAATAAAATATACATGTACGTAAAGAAGCATGTATTTTTTTTAAACTATGATAATGATGGTTATTCGAAAGTTTTTTTTTTTTTTTTCTGTTACTCTTTGTAACATGTTATTCGGTAAGATGATGTGCTTGTAGTGATGTAAAAGGCCTTGATGGATGTCTCGGCAGTCAATATTTTTCATTCTCATCATTACGTCGCATAAATGGTAACCCTTTGTTATACTATTCACCTGATCCTTAATTATTTGGTGGTGGTAATGCGGATAAGTGCTAAATATAAAAATTACACTATTGTTAATATAAACGGAAATAATTTAGGTATTAGTGTCTTATGTTTTATTTTATAGATTAATAGATAGATTCTGTAGACTCAGAACGAATGAATAGTTCGACGTCTCCTCATAGTATCATTAGCAATTCATTTTGCTAGTTGATTATATCTGGACATTATATTTCCGAGGTGTCTGCAAAATTAACAGATACATATGTTGTGAAACATGTTTTCACATTGTCACTCATGTATTGAAAACTTCTAAGCAGAAGGTAATACGTTCGAGCTCAATACTGAAAGATTTGGTAAGACCATTGCTTTATATATATATACGTATATTTTTAAAACATGTTTTAAATTAGAAGAAAAAAGGGGCAAGCTTCTAAATAAATTTGATTGTTTTGGAATAACCTGTGCATCGAAAATAGCTAGACATTTTATCTTATTTCTTTACAGTGCTAATAATGATTTCATTATAACTTTTCATGAATAACCGTGATGTTACATCCTTTTTTCTTTCTTGTTTTCTGTTTCTTGTCTTTTTTGTTTTCTTTTTCTTGTTTCTAGAGCCTACAAGGCAGCCACTAACCAGAAGGAAGCCAAAATGGACTAAGATCGATTTGACGATTATTTATTATTATTTTCATCATATTTCATAGATTGAATATAAGAATATTCCTATACATATGAGTTGTATAGGTCATCTAGTTCTAATTTAAAAGACATACTCTGTAATACGAATGCAGTTATAAGTTAGTAATAATTCATATTTGTGTATGTCTCTGATATGAGAATATCAGATTTTATGTATTTGTTTATTGTGTGATTACGTACCTCTCATGTAATATTACATTTTTTTAAAAAAATAAATATTCATTTACACAGGGTGTCTACTGGTCATGAAAGTCATGAAAGTCATGAAAAAGTCATATATTTTGCTTAGTGGTCATGAAAGCCATGAAAAAGTCCTTTATTTACCCAACTGGTCATGAAAATCTGAAATCTCAGAGTATATTTTTATACTTCATACTGCATGTACTGAAACAGTTGTATCAGGTCAGTAATTGTGAGAATTTCCCCCACATGTTAGTGCTGGCTAACTGGTACTTTACTGTCTTCTTAGCTGCTCCCCATTTCATCTTCTAGTCTCTGTAATATAGTAACAACTTTTTACTGTCCAACTTTCTGATCTGGTATTTCTTTACTTCTAAGAAATGTAAATTGTGTATTTTGGGGCCTTTAGACTTATGCAAATAATATTATTCGTTTGAGTTTGCAGATTTTAAATTTGATGATTATTTTTTTAAAACGAATTTCTTTTATAATTTGTTTTGTCTTTGGGCCGTTCTCTGAGTGCTTAATTTCAGACAAATTTCTGCTAGATGGATAATTATACTCAGAATTAAAACTTCAAATACAGTACAGAGTGATTCACTGCTAAAAGCAGGCCCGTATTTAGGTAAGTGCTATTCTGTGCTCGAGCACAAGGCGGCAGAATTTTAGATTCTTTCTTTAAGATTCACAATAAGTGATATTTAAGACTAGCAACCCGCATAGTTCCGATGCACCACCGATGGTAGGGGTTTATTATTACTAATGGTAAATTTTTATCGCCATGGTCATGAAAATTTGAACAAAAAAGTCATGAAAAAGTCATGAATTTACTTTCTGGTATTCCAGTAGACACCCTGTTACAGAATAAGCAGATAGATATACATTCTATAATTTGGCTTTTTAAATTTCTTTATACGTTTTGCTGGTTTGATATCGTAATTGATTGTATCGATATATTCTTATTGTCGTATGTGCTCTATCGGCCTTTGCTGATATAATGATAATGCATTATGGGGGGAAACCATAAAAACATATATTTATCAGTTGTATTATTGCTCCAAAATTGTTATAATATGTTGAATGTGTTACTCAAATATTCAAGATAATGACTTTGGAATTTATTCATAAAACAATAAGAAAAATCGCCATTATAAATGTTCTTCTCCATGTGACAGACTTTAGAAAAGTTGACATTTTCAGATCTCAAAAAAACATTTACATAACTCGACAAATCTACTAATAACATAATGAAAAAATATATTTTTTATAACTAAACTGTTACATGCCGATTACGGAAATATTAAGTGTCTTTCCTTCTCACTTACAACTAGATGTGTAGGTTTTCCCTTAAAAAAAAAAGAAAGAAAAAAAATTGAACAGTGCAACAATATTAACATTAACAGTAACCTTGATGTTGTCTGAAAGCCCAGAAAGAGAGCATTTCCTTATTCTCCTAAACTTCCCTCTGAAGAAGATAATGTGTGGTAATCTTATCATTTTTCGTAATAACTTATTTTGCAGTATTATCATAATTTAGAATATCTGTTCCTGTATTAGTGTAAAAGCACTAGTTTAAACCAATAACTATGGATTCAGGTTATTTGAAGTTTCGTTACTTTGTTTGAAAGTAGCTGTGTATATACGAGCATTAAATTTCATTTATAATATATTGAAAATTGTCTGCCTTTAGTGTTAAATAAATGAGTGCTTCATATTTGAGTGATGCTTACCGGTACACAACTATGTAACCTGACTCTTGACTCATTTCTCTTTATGTTCCCTTAGCTCTAATTCACTATGACTTCATAATAATAGAATAAATAAACATAGAAAAAGAATAGCGCAAACTACAATGTATTATGATATTTATGTATTGTTTTATATGTTTTAGTCATAATGAAACTTTCAATTAACAAAATTAACGTAAACACTGGGAGGTGACTTGTAACTTGACATCCAATTGCGTGCATGTTTGTTTTGAGTATTCATTTATTGCATGCACGTTTTTTTCTCTCTCTCTTTTCTCTCTGAAGGAAGTAGTTATTCATCAAGATAACAACATTTGTGTTGTCACGGTGTGTTTCTTTTCACTCCATCTTCACCCTGCACTCCTCTTCCATCCTCTGGTATTACTATGTATTGGTGAATTGTTCACGCGGGTTCGCATAACAGCGCATATATACATACGTAACAGCAACTTGATGAGTTTTGCTGTTTTCCACGTACAAAGTGCGTATAGTATGTTCTGTTCACTGGCTGAGCTGTATGCGTTGTACGTTTTGCAAGACAGAAGCTGCTGTCCTTGAAACATGGACTGGTGTTGCACAAGGTGGTAGTAGTGTATTTTTTTCTCTTTTTAGGCGTCATTTGGACGTGATAATTGACGTGGGAACTTCTCTTGCTTCCTCAACACTACACAAGAGAAAATATCTCATACAAGGATTTCGCTTTTCTTATTGGATTCATGATCTACAATAAATATTATAAGATGTAATCAAACTGTATGTGAAAAATAGCAAAATTGAAAGTTTTCTTACTATATTTTGTGATTTGTGCAGTGCCATGTGAAACCCAACTTTCTTGACTAGTTTTGCATCTCATTGAGAAAGGTAGGGCTCCTTAATTTCCAATTGAAAATAACAATATAGAATACTTCAGAGTTGAAGTGTTGAGGACTGGACTGGTCATCGTCACTTTCAACCGAAATTTAGACACCATTCCTTGTTAATGTGTTCTTTCTTGGGCCTCATAGCTCTCCGTAAAAGAAGTTTCGTATGTGTAGGGACGTTTCGTGTGGATGTATTAACCATGAAAAGTAACCCAATCCTGCACCTTTATATTTTAGTGCACGAATTGTACACACTTGGGGCTAGAAAACCCAAGAGTACTTATATGATTTTAATAAGATATTGAAAGTAAAGTATCTATTGAAGCTTTCCTGGCGACGTATTGTAAACAGGTCTTCTTGGGATAGCAGCCAGGTGAATACTGTTATATCTTGCGACGTTTCGAGGGCTCACATCGTCCTCATCTTCAGGCGAATATGATGGTGCAATGGAGTGTATGCAATATATATACTCATGTATGTATGATTGGACTCTTCTGATTGGTGGTTGAAATGGCGGCTTCTGATTGGTGCGTGGAATGGCGGGATATGATCGGTGCCCATGTTTTACTCAGTTGGAATCCTGTGTCTCTGTTAAGGTTCGTTTTTTCTTGTATGATTGCAACGGCTTCTTTTATCCTCCTGTCCCAAACTCTTGAGCATTTTTGGGACAAGGGAAAAGGTATTCACCTGGCTGCTAGCCCGAGAAGACCTGTTCACATATTGAAAGTAATTGATAAAACTAATAACTGAAATACATCTTACTTATGAAGATAATATATATGCAACTTTTCTGTAACAGTCATGTAAATTTCTAGTGTAGAAGATCCAAGATTAGGTCAGTCATTGGTTCGATTCAGAATAACCCAAACTGTATTACAGAATGTGTATATATAAGCAGACATGCCGCTCGCAGTATTACAACATACTTTTCAAAAGATTTAGCATATACGGAAATTATTAATAATGTTTTCGGAAGTTGAGAATGGAAATTAAATTTATATTAAATGTCGTTTATTAGTCTGATGAAATTAATTCACAATATAAATTTAAAGTACCGTACCTAGTGTGTAGTTGTAAGCTTGTGGTAGTTCTTAACACAATAGTATATTTGCTTTATAGAGAAGTGCGTTTAAAATTCGACTACTACAATAAGGACTTGAAAAATTTATTCGAACTTTAACAGCTTTAGCATGGAAAAAAAAAGTTTCCGCCTCCATTCTCATGATTCATTTAAACTCTGAAATTTTCCATTTCATTGTTATGTTGGTAAAATATGGTGCCGAAACACATATTAGCACATAGTGCGTTTAGACATATTCAGTTTGCATCAAAGGAATCCTTGAAGCATATATATGAATCATGTAGTTTGGTCTGTAAAATAGTTTTTACAATTTACAATATTTGAACGGTCTTCGAAAGTTTTTACTCAACTGACGCAGATAAATGGGAGAGAAAATATAACTTGTCAGCTCCAATTTCAGGAAGGTTTCATATTGAGAACCACCATAGATTTTTTTTTTATTAATTCAATTAACAATAAGCTAATCAACTTATCACCAACTGTTAATATGGTTAAGATCTTGATATTACGAATTCACCAAAACTATCCGACAATTCAACGTTAACAAACAACTAAATTATTTCATACACACTTACATCTATTACTGATTTTACCAACAACTGTATATGCTGTTTAATGCATCAGTTAACGTATATTGCGAGAATTAACCGTTTCATCAACATTTATAATCACTTGTTAAACCGAGATAAGATGTTATTTTACGATTTTTATTTTTATTTTTTTTAATTATGGAACAGATAGTCAGTCAAGGTAGTAGTCAATCGACTGATAAACGTTGTTGTATATTTCTTCACACTATATTTTTTCTAGCCCATTGATTTATAAGGGGAATGATTGGGTGTGTTTTTATGAACTAGAATTTTAGTAACTTGATTGAGTTCTTCAAATTTATTTAAATTCCCTTACCTCGTGGGAAAAGACATCTTGTCATATACAGTTTTAATATTTAACTAGCTGAACCTGCGCTGTCTACTCAGCGCATCATTCTGATATGACCACCGATATCTTTTCCATTTCCTCACTATATCTGTGCATGTCTGTTTACATACATAAGTGAAGGACAGGACGATTCACAAAGGAAGAGAGTTGCTATAGACAAACTTATAAACGTAGCTTTAAATGTATAGATGTTGGGTTGAATTTGTGGCAAATTTGGAGATGTGACAGATGATGTCAAATGAATTTTTTCCCTTTATAAATCCATATCGAGTGCGCCTCACTGCGGCTCTTGAGGCCTTTGAAGTTGTCAGTATGCAATAGGTTTTGCCATTCAGATTTAAGCAAAGTGCCTGCAATATCCGTCAACCTGCTCTACGTAGCTCCTGTACTGGTTGCCTAACACAAAGGATATGAACCTTAGCTTTGTCCTAGTAACAATGTTATGAGGCTTTATGCAGAGTCGTTTTGACATATGATTAGGGTCATACTAAAGGCCTCACTACTGTAGGAAACATATGTTAGTCGAACTCTTTAGTATGACACTAATCGCGCTACAAAATGACTCTGCATAAGGCCCATGGGCTCTAAACGACCCATTAAATGTTGATTAGAACAATAACGGCACTTGAAAAGACTTGAAAGAGAACTGGCAGGTCTACACAAAGTTTGTAATAGACCGGTGAAAAAAAAAACGTTACTGGAGCTTGTAGTTTCTGAGATCTCATTGTAAAAAAGAATTGGCCACAAACATATAAACTTTTCTTGACCACAAGCTTATAAACCTAGCATTTTAATGTATAGATAATCAGATTTAAGTAGAATTGGGCCTTATGCAGAGTCGTTCTGACGCGTGATTAGTACCGTAATAAAGAGTTCGACTAACGTATTTTTCCTGCAGTAGTCCGTTTTTAGTATGACGCTAATCATACGTCAGAACGATTCTGAATAAGGCGGATTAAGATACGTATAATCCAGATTCATTTATTTAAAAAGCAAGGGACATTTCAGGACGACTTGAAGACGTCAGTAAAATCACACAGAAACACGGATAGCGAATGTAGTAAACACTGTTAAGGAGAAATTAATAATATGTATAAAAAAAGGAAAAGGAAAGAAAAGAAAAGAAAAAAGAAAAATATTCTGCGTTTAGCAGTTTCATTCTAATTTAATATTGTGCCTTTCCCTGGAACAAAATTGAATCATTTCACTGGTCTGTCTTTTACAAATATAGTTCACATATAAACTGAGAGAATAACTATTCGAATTATAATAATACTGTTATAATTTTAGGAGATGTTTAGTTATGTTGTCGAAAAGACCAGAAGACTGAATTTAATACCGGGAGAGCTGCAAGCGTGAAATAAATTAATAGTAGAAAAATAACCTGGTGAAATATGTATAGATGAAATACGTAATTGCATTTGTCAATTGAATGATGTACTTTCCTGCACGAAAATTTAGTGTATAGTATGTCTAGAGATCACATACTAACATCGTACTTTCCCATATACATAAATTAACTAAACCTTTAATATCTGTTCCGAGATTTTGTTTCATATACTCAAAATCTTCCAAAATCTCTCAGATTGATTATGTTGTAAATTATCCTAATATACTGTACAGTATGTTGTAGAGATTTGATAATTTTCTTTCCTGTCCGTGACTAAAGATATATTTTCCGTTGCTCTCTCCGTACTACTTGTCATCTGCTGAAAAGAATCCATCTATGGCAGATGCAGCTTGGCCGATCGATAAGGTTATTACATCAGTCCCTTTCTCTCAGGGTCAGAGGGTACTGTTTTTCAAGGACTAAGTGGCGAGAACGATCTTTTTGATCGTTGTAAAAATTTCAGAACTAAAACCCAGAGTTAGAAGTCAAAATATTATATATCATTCATAATTCCCTTTACAATGTTTGATAATATCAAGGAGTTCAAAACATTCCAAACAGTAGTCCATGTGCTAGAAAAAGTCTATTAGTTGCACTTGCTAGTAAAATAGCCTTTCAGTCTTTCCCTTCAAATATTCTGACTTCGCAATTTAAAAAAAAAAATATATATATATATATATAAATTTAGGTTTACCATTTGAGATCATAATCCAAAATTCGTGTTCTGATAAAAAGTATCTAATATACGTACATAAATTTAATGGCCAATAGGTAAATGCTAATAATGTTTAATAGTCAATAGTTATTTATAATTTTTAAGTGGATACGTATTTTTTAAGAAATAATATATTATTATGTGGTTTTGAATGTGTATAATTTCTAGTCGCACCATATGGGCTTTACTACAAACGATCGCCGTGCGCAATTTTTTTAAATATGATTTTTTTTTTTTTAATCCTTGATCAGCTGTCGATTTTAGCAGCCATGTTCCGTTTTCTTTATAATTCCTCAAATTCTGCCAGTATTATTAGTTTAGTTTTACCAATAAGCAACTGTTGAAGATTAAGACAAAACGAGCACTACTCGTTTTAATTTTTGTATGCGATATCTGCAAATAAATAAATAAAAGTAAAAAAAGCGAAATTTACAGTTAAATCGTCTATATGAGGACACGATTCCTACAGAAAGCCTGTATGTTGTGTTTGTTTGTTTCTCGACGTTCCTTTACGTTTTCCGTAAGAATTTAAGTATAAAAAATAATAATAATAACATTAATGAATGAAACGCTTTCCTACTCCCCACGAGTATAATAGAAGTTTAACGAAGTTGTAACGATAGGCCTGTAGAAATTTCCCGGAGATTATTTACAGCACGAAAAATTTATTGAGTGTCCTCTTCGAATTTTAATGATATTTTTAAAATAGAGTCAACGATATAATGATGATTCATCAAGAAGTAAATTAACTTTCGTTTTACGCAAGTTATTTATTTATTTATTTGTATTGAGGTTTTAATATATTTATGATAACTTTTATAATTAATAAATTGTTGTAATACATTGAAACTTAATCAAAAAGGGTTTTTAGCTTGCTGCAAGCTTGTACTAAGCTTAATAACACATGCAAGTTGTTTGGAGAACGCCTACATGGCAAGAAAACTTACGGATTAACAGTAACATGTATTTATCTAAGTGCCCAAATGTGTGTCCAAAAGAAGAAGTGACAAGCGTAACAGGTTCTGTATATTTTTGTATGTTAATGTTTACAATTAATTAAACAATCTTTGTGAGTATATATAATATTTCTTTTAACGGTACAATGACAAGAACATTGATTTAATCAAAGTGTAATGGGAAAATGATATACAATATACAGTATATAATATATACGCAATATACTCTGCAATGCAAACTTGGAGTTGCATGAGTAAAGGGCATTGCCTAAAGATAGTTTCCCAACACTTATTAATGAGAAGAGTTTGTTTACAGTTTGGGTGAAATGAAAAGCTGGCACATAACATACATACACACACAGCACACGAATCGTGAGGGATAAAGAACAGCTGCCAAGATTTCTTTCCCTTTTTTATTTATTTCTTTAACCAGACACTACGCAATGACGGCAAACACGTAATGTACAGTCAAAAATATAACTTCTCATCAAAATGACAGTGTGTGTACAGATTGTGCGAAGATTAAAAGAACCTCGTGCATGAAATTAAATATGATGTGAATGAAATTAAATACAAAATACCGTTCCAAATAATAACTTCCTATATGATTCTCCTAATCCCTTAATATATATATATATATATATATATATATATATATATATATATATATATATATATATATATATATATATATATATATATATATATATATATATATATATATAAAGACTCTCTTAACCCTTTAACTGCCACAATATATTAACAAAAACTATAACCCTGGGGCCAAAACGTAATTTTTATTTTCCTCTTTTATTTGGGCCGATTCTGCGTACTGCATGTGTATAATATTCGAAAAAAAAAGTGTGAGGCATCCATAAGTACCACGCGGCACAAATTTATAAAAATAGTGAGGCATAGTGTTGATGCCTCATGGCGGTTAAACGGTTTAAGATCACATGTAATGCAGTACAACTTTTAAATTGCCAGAGTAGGGTGCATTATTACTCAAGAGAAAAGCAGTTATTTTGAAAGTGTGACATGATTAATATAGTATTCAAAAATAGTTTGTATTAGTTCTCACAGTCAGTTTGTTTTACCTCTTTATATACACAATTATACAGTTTAACACACACACATACATATATGTATATGTATGTGTATATAATTTGGTGAATCAATTTGGTTTACATATAAAGATTATTTATTGAATAATTTATATTGTTTTGTGTAGTAATTGTGATGAAGAATTGCGTTTGGAATTCCATTGTATGTGGATAGATTGACTATATGATTAGATATAACATGGTAACTAAAATAGTTGAGGAACATTATGAATTCTCGCTCGAGGAATTGAGAAGTAAAATCATAACTTTTGGTAAATATACCAAAGGAAATCAAAAGAGAAGGTTGATAATCGTTTAGTTCATCTTGTGAAAAGAATGTTGACTTTATAGAGTTTGAATATCGTATTTTGAAAGTATTTTCTTTAAATCGATGTTTCAAATAAGACTACCACATTGGGTGATATCAATAAAAATAAGTAACTACTCCTGAGAAGTCCTGCTCGAGAATCGGAGTAACTACACCTGGAGTAATCTCCTCCCTCAATTTTGTATCAATAAAACAAGCCACTACTCAGGTCTAGTCTGCTCCAGATTTATGAACGTTTTCTCGCGCTTCCTCTGCACGTAGCACTGAGTCGTATCAATAAAAGAAGTAGTTATTCATTTCTCCCTTCCGTCGCGTGGTCATTTCGTTGTTTTTAACTTATGGCGTAATATCCTAAACGCCATGGAAGGGACAAGTAGCAACGACAGTTTCAATTAAAATGCATTTGTGGATATTATAAAAGTTCCAGTGGTACTTTCAAAGTCACAGTTACCAGAAAGTAAACGAAGGAAAGCCGAAGCTTTGAAGGCAATTACAGTGAAATGCAACGAAATATCAAATACATCTACAAATGAGACACAAATCCAAAAGAGAATCTTTAATATCCGAGCGAGCATTAAGAAAAAAAAAACTAATTTGAAAAAGAAAACGGGAAATAAGAAAGTAATACTGAAACCACGGGAATGAACTTCTTGGAACTGATGGATGTTGATTGGAATCCAGCAATATCAAGATTAGCACGACAAGTGCATATCACGTGTTGTCCAAGGTCTTTGTAGATTGTTTGGCTTTAAGAACGAAATCACACACTTGGTCCTTTTGTTTCCTTTTTTAAATAGTCCAGCCAGTCACGTCATAAAGCACATCCATCTGATTGCGTTTTCCACACCATACATGTCCCCTTTCACCTTGGCATAAAAAAATATACATTCTCATGTATACACCCTTCCTATCAGCGTTGAGTTGAGTTGATTTTGAGTTTAATGTCCTTTTCAGTAGCGAGGCTATATGAGACGGGACCCACTGAGTAACTTGGAATCCGAACCATATGAACTCCCGCCGGGAATCGAACGCGGGTCTCTCATGTCAAAGGCATGTACGCTATCCGCTTAGCCACGAAGGAGCTCTTCCTATTAGCGTATTCGTCTCCAAAATACTAGGTTTCTTTATTGCCACGTGTTTCTAGTCAAGTGCTCCGATAGCACCCGGAAATGTATATTGTTCTTGCCACTCTGCCTTTGCTGTTTGAATATTACATACACCTCCGGAAACAATCAATTTTCAGATTTCGCAATAATCGCATCCATTACACTTGTAGTAGTCATAGACACAGTACTTTGAGCCACAACAGAATCCCCTGACATTCAATTCAGACCTGGAATCCCGGATCACTCGCGTAAAGCAAGAAAACCCTCATCTTTTCGTCATTACGTAGTGTACCACCCCAAATTTCCGTTGATTCTCCTAAAAAAATGTTGTGCTAACTACTTTACATTTTCTTTCATGAACCTATGTTTTTTGTAATCTCCATTAGCAACATTTCTATGCAATTTATAAGTTTTACTACATAGCAAAACAATCATATACTCTGCCATATTTCGCACGGAGTCACCTATTTAGCTTGCTCCACAAATTTGGAGAAGTTACTAGCATCACAGAAGAGTCTTGATTTTTATTGATATCAAACGCGGAGTAGTTATTCGGCTCGAGAATAGAGGTGTGGTTACTTCAAAAGGGCGGGGCTTCTCCGAGGTCAGCCGAGACGACTAGTGCTCAGTTCTCTTTTTATTGATACCAATGCGAGTAACTACTTCAAAATTGGGCGTAATGAGTAACTTCTCCGTTTTATTGATATCACCCATAGACAATTGTATCGAACACCAGTTGTTTATAAAGGTAGTTCTAACTCAAGATACGCACATAAATGGCTATACAATGGATATTATAATTTCAAAAATACTTTGTTTTCTAATCAGATTTGTTTATCTGTCCTGTGTAAATTGTAAATTTAGTATTCTTTAGTGCGAAATTATATATATGTGTGTGAGGGATGAACGAAAAAAGGTTAAAAAGCATAAACCTGTTATTCACTTTAACATAACAAAAATTTATTTGCAGATTAATAACATGTCTGTCTTGGTGCAGGTTCGAAGACTTTGGGTTCTGATCGTGTATACCCGAAAAGCGGACATTAAAAACAATGACTCGTTTGGAAAATTGGTCAAGAATAATAAAAGTCAGGTCAATGGTGTGGTTCCTGTGGGCCAAAAACACTACATTTGCTGACATTCATAGGCATATTGTAGAGGTGTATGGGATGGGCCAAATTTCAAACCAATATTTAGGGAAAAGGTGTCGTGCCTTCAAGGAAAGACGGACTAATATTGATAACCCTGGACACAGCTGTAGACCCAGTACTTCAACCACTGACGTTATGCTTGAAACGATTAGAGCACCTCTTCTACAGCCTTGGCATAGTCCCAGTGACCTTTTTCCTGTTCTAAAGCAAAAATGGCTGTCGACCATTATCTGGCTTGTGATTATGGTATATGTAAAACTGCTGCCTCATGATGGCTACGAAAACTTGACGCGGGTTTCTATGTAAATGGTATAGAAAATTTTGTCTTCCATTGTGATAAGCGCTTGAAGAAAAACTGTGATTACATCGAGGACTATAGTTGAGTGTCCTTTATCATCAGATGTGTTGACCTTCCAGCTGTGTGTCACACATACGCTGTAATAGGTTTTTTCGTAACCTTTTTTTGATCATCCCTCATATATATATATATATATATATATATATATATATATATATATATATATATATATATATTTGAGGATTGACCTAACACTAAGTCTGTAATTTTCACTTGTCGTTTAAAGAGTCTTTTCTGTCTCTGATCACTTTTTCTCGGCACTATATTAAAGAGAAACAAAAACTGCTGGTATCTATCACAGAAGAAAGGAAGAAAGAAAACTATGATATCGATTTTTGATCTTTGTAGCTCGTGTGTGAAAGGTCGAGGAAAGATGAAACTCTAGGAGTTTCAGCTTTTAAGTGAAAATGGGTCCATAATGTATAATAATAATAATAACAGTGATCTTAAATTCTCATATACGCCTACAGCTCCTTCTATTGCAAGGCATTTGATACAATAAAGAATATTTAGCTACAATACATTGAAGTTTGTTTTTTATTCACGTTACTTCTTATGTTTCGGTGTGTAACTTGAATCCTTATGCATATGTGTATCATCATTACATAAAATAATAATAATGTAGCAAAATATGGTGTAGTTTATTAATTATGTATAGTGCCAGGTAGCATAGTCCAAATATTCTGGGGAACGCAATTTTGGGTTCCGCCTAAGGAATGTGGATGACTTCCTAGTTTCACCATTAATTTCATTTAACCTTAGAAAGCAAATATTGGACATAAAACTCAAGGACGTGAAATAAATAACATACATCGAGCGACTATTAATATACGCTTTCTGTAGGAATGATAAAAAAAATAATTGTTACTAATACGTCTTGTTAAAACTTATTTTACGAGGAAGTTGAGTTCTGAAGAGTTGTGATCAGTGATATAGCTAGATTTGAATAGAATAAGCTCAGGGTAACAGTAATTAGGATAATTTTACAGGAGTCAAGAGTCTTTTAGTAAATTTTGTTGACAAGTCATACAACTTGTAGTGTATCCTTCTTGCAGTGTATCCTCAAAACTTGAAATATTCAAAGTTCAGAAATTAGCCTTAATAGTCTTAAATTCATTAATTGCTTCAACTTGTGTTTACATCCCTTTGTCACCACCGAGGCTATATAGAACGTGGACCTATAGTTTTAAAGTGGGATTTGAACTCATGTGGAATTTTAACTAAATTACTTGCATGGTTTGAAGAACACTGTGTAAAGTAATGGATTAATTACGTATATTGTCATTTAATAGTGTATAATAATAATAATAATAATAATAATAATAATAATAATAATAATAATTATTATTATTATTATTATTATTATTATTATTATTATTATTATTATTATTATTATTATTATTATTATTATTATTATTATTATTATAAGTGTGAAGTTTGCTTTTTATTCACGTTATTTCTTATGTTTCAGTGTACTATACAAAATTGTGTAACGTGAATCCTTATGAATAAGTATATTATACGTATTTCTCGTTTCACAATGTGAAACCTGCACTAGACTTCCAGTCTATGTGAATTCAGTTCTCAAGTAGTACATCTATAGCTACGAACTACAATAGAGGAATAAGATCAAAGATAGAACCTGTTTCTCGGACTCTGAATCGATATTAAGAAGCCATTACTCGCTTTTTTTTCTGTTTTCCACAACTTCCGGTTTGAGTAGAGGCTTAGCGGGACAGGTGAAGCCTATTCTTGGAATCCTGAATCGATTGCAGAAAAGAAAGCTTCTTGATACATTTTACCATTTTTGATGTGTGGAAATCAATATTGAAAGCGGAAGTAGTAGTAAATTTCAACCACTTCCGGTTTCGGTTTAATACTGAGGGCAGTAACATTTTTTTTTTTTTTTTTTTTTGAGACGTTGAAATGATTGCAGAAAGTGCTTACCGTTTTTGTTCTACGGTGATAAATGTTGAAACCGAAAATGATTAATTTCAATTGCTCTCGGTTCGAATGAAGGGTAAACGATGAAGATGGAATTTACCTTCGAAATGCTAAGTAGATTGCAAAATACTGTTTCTCGATATGAGGCGCCTAGTATCAAAATCCACCACATCCATTTCACTTAGTTTTGAATAATCTCGCAAAAAGTGCAGTGAAACTGCTTATAAACGTGTACAAAGTCCCATATTTGAACTAGCTTTTTGGTATGAAATATTAAGCTTTTAAACAAAATTCTGTTTTCATGGAATTCTGTTAGATCAAACGTATAACAAGAGATATATAACTCAATTTTGGTGAAAAAATGGATTTGGCAGCTTTTGATACTATGCGCCTCATATCTCTTATCGGTTTTGCTCTTACACCTATCGACAGACAAATTGATGGAAAGTCATAGCTGTTGTATGAAACTTGCGACACTTATACATAACATTGTTTGGAAGTGTAATAATAATAATAATAATAATAATAATAATAATAATAATAATAATAATAATAATAATAAAATGTATGTATTTGTCGTAAGATTTTCATATTGAAAGGAGTCACCTTGAGCCACTAAATTTATATACAGGTAGATCTTCACCAGACTTGTTCATGTACGAAGATGTTTTTACAATTTTCGAGAGGAATTACGGGAGGGGGAGGAATTTACGCACCTTTCTGGCTGTTTCTAAGAATGTCTTCCATGTATGTAATCAACTATACATATTCGTTATGCGGGCTCATATAACAGGAGAGGTTAAGGGTGTTAGTTTTCGTTACTTATTTATTTCACTAAGTTCTTTACTCCCTCATAGTTTGCATAAACCTTATCCTCGCCGTGCGAAGAATTTCTACTAGTTTTACATAAAACAATACTTATTATATTATGCCAATAAATCTAGTAAACATAATCTTAAAAATTGACCTTTTAAAAACAATCCACAAAGTAGTTGTGATGCTTGAAGAGAAATAATCCTATTTATAAAAGGCAAACGTCAGTGCATCACGTTAATTTCTAATAGTAAACAGTCACGCTAATAAGTGTCGCTGTCTGACGCCAATAGATATCGCTAGCGTGCAGACAATTTGTGACGATTTAATTGCGCTCTTTCAATTTAATTATTTCAAAATAGGACAAAATCGTCGTAGCCATATTTAGATTGAGCATTAATATTTATGTGTATGTACAGTAATATATTGTGATGATTTAACTGCAACTCCGTCTCCTTTAGTCTAAAAGGCATAACCGTGAGACGTTAAAATTTAAGAAAAATCATTTCATTTAATTCTAACTGCAACTTAAATTGTATTATTTGAATTGAATTCCAAAATGGATGGTGATGCTATTGATTGAGTTCAGTTGATTTTGAGTTTAACATCCCGCTTAGCAGCGAAAGAGATGTGGACTTACTGATTAACGTGGTATCCGAACCACATGAACTCCCGCCGGGAATCGAACCCGGGTCTTCGACGCCAAAGGCACGTGCGCTAACCGCTTAGCCACGAAGGAGCTCCTGTGACGCTATTAAACATGAAGTGCCTTGTTATTTATAATTAGGACAAAGTCTGTAACCATAGTTAGTTTTTACCATTAATATTTGTGTAACTGCATGTTGGTTAGCTTCCAAACTTTTTTTTAAAAAGAAAAAGATCAATGTAAACCACTCGAGATTGTAACTAAGTATGTTATAGTGTACAGAGGGCGAAAGGTCGGGTGCATTTAATACTGTAGTTACATTATGGCGAAGAGTTCAATTGCAATGCAGATCGCGACAAGTGAACTACTAGTAATTGCAGAACACTTACGATAATGAAAATGAGAATAAAGGGGATAGCAACTATCAAAGAGTCTTTTGTCTGATTAAATATTAGAAATTAAATCTGAAATTCCGTGAAGTAATTCTCTTTAATCTAAGGGAAGCAGTGTTAAAATAAATGATATAATTGATGAAATTGTCTCGAAACACGGTAGGGAAAACGTTCAAAGTAAGTGTTTCTGTTACCCTAAAGCTCACATGAAGGAAATTTGATTTTAATCTTCTAATGTTGTATTCAAATGTCTTGGAGTCTTAGGAGTTGTAGATGTCGTTATGATGTTAATGAGGAATGACTGGGAAGTAGAAAGCTTAGCAACTTCAGGCAGCCTTTAGTCAGTTCCACATAGAAACCAAATAAAATTATATTTTCATCATCATATACCCTAATTTCTAGACTTTCATTTATGTAATGTACTTATTCGTTTGCCATCCTTGTAACATCTATACCGTAACTTATACTGCAACTTGAATTACTGAGGGTCGTTCAAAAAAGTTCTCGGACTAACATCCAAGGTATCAGTAACGATTGTTTGTGCATTATTTTGCTACATTGTCTCCTGCAGCTATAGGGAAACCAAATTTTTAGAGGTTATGTTTAGACGAACGTGAAGGATTGGATATGGTGAAGTCGTATAATCTTTGAGAAATGTGAACCAGAAGGGGTACCTCCGTAATGAACGTGATGAGGCTAGTCCCATAGAGCTTACTTCTATTATTTGACATATGAGATAAAATGTTCGTCTGTATCATTGCACTGTACTTTCGTTAATAATAATAATAATAATAATAATAATAATAATAATAATAATAATAATAATAATAATAATAATAATAAATAAACCTGACCTTGAATCTTTGAATCTTTAACCTCAATTATATTGATCAACATTCAAATTAATTAAGAATGAGTAGATAACATAAATTCAATTTCAACTGAAAGTTGCTTAATATCTCTAAAACAGAAATATTTAGAGTATTTCTGCTATGCAGAACTCCACTAGTTTATGGCGAATTAGAAGCCACGAACGAACATAATACGTAGAATAGTGGCTTTATTCCAGGAAGCCGGAGAATTCTGCAACAGTTTTGAAAAAAGAAATTGATAAGAAAATATGAGACGAAGAATAACATGTGTTCAATAGAGAAATGCTACGGAATGGGGTTATTATTATTATTATTATTATTAATGACAGTTTTGCACATTTTTACTAGCTACTTACAAATGATAACATGGTGTTTTTTTTTTTTTTTTTTTTCTATATGTATCTTAGACGTACGTACAATATTTTGCCACTGCACTAAATTTTTCCAGAAGGTTCGAAAAGACTTGAGAAAACGTTCCACTTATTTGATAAAGAAATGGATTTCTTAAGCCTATTTCTCACAGTTTAGTTTGTTTGTGGCCTATGCACTGCTATGTCATTAATTGCAAGTGAAAAAGAATATATTTTAGTGGAAATCCTATTTCATCGACAGTCTTAGATATGGACAGCACACAGGAACATGAAATTTCCGACACATTAAAAAAAAATATATAAATTTTGTATTTACGTCGTAATTATAAAGAATTAAAAATACGTTATTATTTTAGCCATGGTGCTAAGCATAACGTAAAACCGAGTAGCTATTATTAGCACCATAGCAGAAAGAGTAATAGGCTTATAGGCACTATAGATTACTAATCGAAATGGTTGGTTGAATTAATGCTTAACATCCCTTTTCAGCAGTTAGGCTGTATGCAAAAGTTAATGACATGTACTCCCAAAAGGAATCGACCCTGGGTCTCATGATTGTATGCGTTATTTTATTTTATTGTTAGAAGTTTGCCCAACTGGAACTCTTACCACTTCGTTGCTTTTAATTCATATTTGTTTTCCTTATGTGTAATTTACGTAATCCAATCCGACAGAGACACGCGCTCAATTACCTCGAGAATAATTTAAAATCTCCATGCACGTCAGTGGAAATCAAACCCATAACAGATAGGCGAATCACCGTTGACTGAACGCCTCATACCATCTAGGCCATACCTGCCGGCTAACCAAGTAGTCATCTACATTTAAATGCAATATATTGGTGGTTGTATGTATTTATTGTGACTTTTTAAAACACATTTTCATTCATCATATATAGCAAAAAAAAAAAAAAAAAAAAAAAAAAAGGCTCTGCGTTTTGTGAACATTCGTGCGTTAAATTTTGTTTCATGTCCGCAGTACTTTTGTTCTATTTGTGTGAAGTACATAACATGTTTATCCCCTTTTGCCATTGTATTAATTTCCTAGACAAAACAACCATAGTGGAAAAGCACACAATAGGTGGCGTTACACAAAAGCAAAACTCTAAAATAGCCAATATTGAAGAGAGAAATCTTCTGTATATACACTGCTGAATCGTGAATGAACTTTCTAATACAAGTTATGGTTACTTGAGGCTACATGTTTTCTTTTCCTTGTTATTAAAAGCTCTTTTCATCGGTTGCTATCTGAAAAGAATCACAGCATTAGTGAGTGAATGATCTGTTTTGTGAGCCTACCTCACTGGGAGGTGTCGCTTGGCTTCTTCGACTCCAATTAGTAATTGTTACTCATCCGAGCAGGAAGTTCTTTCACTGAGCTTCAAGCTGCTGGTTTTCACTCAGGTAATGATGATGATGATATACACCCATCCCATATCATGACCTCCTTTGTGTACATTGAATGTGGGCTTATTTATCTAAAGCCAAAAATAGAGAGAGAGAGGGAGAAATAAAGAAGAGATGGTTCTAATTTTTTACTGTTTTCTTTTTTTAGAAATTAATTTTGAAAAGAACAATATAAAATACTTTGCAGTTTCTGTTGGTGCGCTTTCCTCTCTTTTCAAGACTGGTTGCTTTCCTAGATATTCCGGACTTCTAGAAAGTAAAATTGGAGTAGAATACACTATTTCTGTCACGTTTGAGTTAAGTGTGAATGAGTAGCGCTAATTAAGAAGAAAGCACACTACATTTCCCTTATTTTTCACTATATGTTTTAAGAATTTACTACGCGATTGAGGAAAGCTGACATCAGACACATAGGTACAAGTCAGAAAAATGAAATTTTTTAAGTTTTACGTCCCACGATTATGCTGGCTATGCTAAAGGAGACGGTGATGATGAAAAATGAATGAAATGGTGGAATGAAGAAAGTGGGAGGAAACGGGAAACCCCCACGAAAATCCACGCACATGATGTTTGTCCACTACAAAGTTCACTTGGCGCCGGTTGAGATCGAACCAAGGACCTCAAGCACCGGAGTTGAACATTTTACCATTGAGCCCCCGCGGCTCCCGCCAGCCTTTCACTTTTATTAGAAACAAACATCTTGTAGTTTTAATGTTCGGGCGTTCTAAAATGCAGAATTGGACTAGAATCCATTATTATCCCTCAGTTTTTGTTTAAAACGACTTGCTTTCCAATTTTGTTAGTTGATTGAACGTAAAGTGGTTAAACTGAACTCTACACTTTTATTGTTTTGCTTTGTAATTTGTTATAACAACTTGTTTTCTTAATACATGTGTCTCCTAGAAAATTGTAATTGTAATACTTGTGGTGTCCAAGGTTTCTAATGCGTGAAGGATCCTACTCGACCAGATGGATTATGTTCAGTTGGGCAATCGCGGTGAACACAACAACTTCCAAGACCGTTGTTATATCGTCCCTTTGTTTGCAAAGAGTCATATGTCAGTTTTCTCATTTTTCAGGAGAACGATTTGAAATTGTGCACTTATTTCACTTTCTTATTACGCTCGTGTTTACCAACAAATACTTACCACTTTTTGACACAATGTAACCAAAAGGACATTCGTTAATACTACATGTTCGAATTATATAATATTGTAATATTAAGCCATAAAAAATATGTTATTTGAGATACGTCACTTTGCAAAAAAAAAAAAAAAAAAAAAAAAGTTTGTTAAAGAATGAGGAGTTACGTCAGTGTGCATAGTTCTTAGAATATAAGAATAATGCCAAATTTAAGTTGGAAAACTGGAAATTTCTCCATTTGTATACATCTAAGTTGCTATATTCATCTTTGATATACGGTGTAAGTAAGTTATAAAAAATAGTAAACAAACGATAGAACCAAAAGTCATATTTCTTTCATTAACTAATTAAACATGTTTATGAAATTCATAGTAAAAGAACAAACTAATAAGGCTTATGACCCTTCACCACCAAAAAAAAAAAAAGTGATATGAAATTAATACTACAAATTAACAGTATGAAGTGAATATGAAGCTGTATGAAAGAAATAATAAAATTCATGACAGCGTCTAAATAATTTTAAAAATAAGCTATCATAACTAAAATATAGTATCAGTGGCGTATTTAGGGGGGAGCTTCCGGGCTTAAGCCCCCCCGAAATCTTACTTACTATAGTAAAGTATATGAAATATCTTGCAGAATTTTCATATTTTCAGGCAAACCTTCCCCGAAAGTTAGCAAAGCCCCTCCCGAAACAAAATCGTAAATACGCCACTGTATAGTATAATAGTATTCTTTTAAGTAAACATGAGTATAATTTAAATGAGTATACAGTCAATAGCACCTCCATACAATACTGAAAATCACTGAACCATGTTCATAAAGTAATTAAAAAAAAAACAGTTCTGAAGTTAACAAAACTACGATAACTAAGAAACTCGTTTTTGTTTGAAACCGTCCTATTGGTGGAGGTGCAAGTAAAATTGCTGGTACCCAGACATTCGTATTACAGGAGTAGGTCCGTTGCACAGATATTAAGTCTACGTATTTGTCTTGTCCATTTTCAGCTTTCGCAGGTCAAGACCGACCTTAAAATCTTTTACGTTCTTATTGAAGCGCTTAAGTTGGAGTTCCTTTAGTCTAATTGTAGGTGACTGGTTTTGTAGAATATAGTTGTCGGCAGTGACGTAACTAAGGGGGGGGAGGGGCTTGTGTCACGGGCGCCGAATTGGAGAGGCGCAAAACTGGGTAATATATTTATTTTCACTATAAGGCAAGGGAAAGAGTTTTACCGAACTAAAGATCATAAAAAATACTTCAGAAACTTAACAGGATAACAATGACTCACCAACCTTACGATCATATCCATAGAGTTAGCTTCAAAGCCATCTTTTAAGGACATTGTAAAAACCTTTGCAGCCAAAAGAGCTCGGTAAGTTAGATTTTAGCTCCAGCTTTTTGTGTTTTCATTTAGCTTATCGTTTTAAGAGATTTAAAAAAAAAAAGTCCGAGCATAATATTCGAGACAACAGCTTGACATAATGTCATAATTAAATATTCTATTCTAAAGGAACACACTGTTGATTCACTCTACACATTTGCACATCCCGATATAATTCCAAAAACATTGTGATTTTCAGTTATTATAAGACTATAAAGATATGACGAACATGCTATTCTTAGATTATTTGGCAATCAAATACTAATTAGTTTGGTGTTTTATCTTACACTAAAAATTAAATTATGTACTGCAATTTTTAAATCAAGCTTTACTACTTCAATTAAAAATGGAATAGGAGAATTACTAATACTGTGTGATGCCAATATTAAGTGTACTCGGGGAGCATTTCGGTTTGCTTGTGGGGGGGGGGGGGGAAGGGGAGCTAAAGCGAGTTCTTGCTTCGGGTGATAACTAGCCTAGTTGCGTCGCTGGTTGTCGGTGACCTCTTCAAAACTCTTATTTCCATCATGTTCTTTTGCATTACTTCTCTCTGTTCTCGAATTTGTAGAATTCTAAGTTCTTTGGAGAGCAGCTTGAAGCTGACGAAGTCACTATGCTGTAGTTGCACTATTTCAAAAGGCTGCTTTCTGCGAGCTAGCTTGATCACAGGAACCAGTTGTGAAAGCACTTAAATATTTGCTGCTTGCTTAAACAACATATTAAAACAAATTACGCATTAAAGGTGAACACACACACACACACAAGTCGTTTAAAATATGACTGTGTGTGAACAATAGAAAGTTACCTTAATTTATCTTGCAAAGTGTTGTATCTTGAGTTACGGCAGTTCGAGATATATTTAATTCTCTACAATTGAGATACGGCGAACATCAAACTGCTTATTCCACAGTTATAATTAGGGATTTAGATATGGCTATTACAGAGTATTATAGAGCTCCTGAAGGGGAATTCGGGGCTGGTCTTAACTCAAAAATCGATTATTTTTTTTTTTTTAGATACAGCAAAGGGACGACCATCTCTTTTTAATCCTACACTTCGCTACTTCTTAATTAAATTAGCTCCTAATTATCTCACAATGCTAGTTAGATAAATAAAAAAAATGTTAGTTACACAAAAGAAATGGGGGTACAAACAAAATTCTTTTCTATTGCCCACAAAACGAGGCGAGACGAGACAGGGTTTTCGCGACGATACACAGCTCTTCCAATAGAAAAAATGCACTTTTCGAGATGAGACATCACTTTCACGAGCACGACACCTTTCCGAGATGAGACACCGTCAATTCTTTGCTGATTACACACACACTAACATTATAAGAAATACCAGGCGAATTCGTTATCAAATTATATTCCTACAACAACATATTTATAGACATGCGACAATAATTTTGGACATGCGTGTACAATACGATGAGACTGAAATAATTCAACTTCGTCTTATTCGAAGAGGGACGTATAACAACAGATTTAGGGTTGCCTACAAGACAAAGACATGTATGTGGCAAATTTCATGTCAAAAGAGCAGTAGAACAATAAAACGAAAATAAAACTTTCTTGTCCATTTAGCAACATTTTGTTTTACTCATTCTAATTTTTGTATTTATAATTCTTTTCCTATGAAATTTACGACAAATATACATTTCCTGATTATACACATAGTATCAGTATTAAAAGTACCCTGCAAAATCATTATCAAATTATATTCTTACAAGAGAACAGTTCTCGGACGATTATGCTTTCAAATATTCTTCTGAGGCTTTCATTTTGATATGCAACACTTCGTTTAGTAGCATATACCTTGAAGATGTACGAGTCAAGAATGAAAGGCGAGACATGCTCTATAATTGAAATATGTCCCTCCTCAATCTTAAAAGTGTTCTGTACCGTGATTTTTTTTTTTTTTTTTTTTTTTTTTTACCGCGATTGAACCTAAATGCAACTGTAACTAAATGCGTGCAAATTATAAAAACAATCCCCAAAACTATCCTGCTAACAGAATTGTATCGATTATTGCAATTATACTTCAAGACTTCTTCTTTCTTTCTTTAAGGCTTTGTTATGAAATATTATGTTATGAATGTTATGAAATCAACTAATAATTGTTTCCTAAACTTAGCAGTGTTCTTTAGCCATGGAAATATATTCAACACCAGTGAACTCTTTACAGGCGAAATTTTCGTAGTTGTCTTCGATGCCATCATAACGTGCACATGCAAATCGCGAGATTAATAAGAAAAACATAGACAACGGTTACCTCATCTCGTGGTACCTATACTTTTCATTATTTGATATTTGTTTGTTGCCTTCAATAAAGAATCAGCAAAGTAATAATTTGTAAAAGAGAATTCAAATAATAATCAAATTGTCCGAATATTAGGATATATGCTGTTATCATTATTAATTCTTTTTTCTTCTTTTTCTTTACAGGTAAGTTGTCTAGTGCAAAGCTACTGATCATTCAGGAAGGTGTAAGTATAAATTCTTTCGTAGTAATGAGTATTGTACAGTCAAACGAGACAGTGCACAAACTTATTTTTCCGTCACTAACTTTGGAATGAATGGACCTGCTCGAGTACCGTTTTCTCTCATACACAGCAAATATTGTCATCTACAAAGTACCAGAACTTGCATTCAAAGTAGGTAAGTTGTTCCGAAGTTATTGCTGAAAGAACACGATGAAAGAGGCATGTGTTTTCTTTTTCTCTTCTTTTCGTAATGACTACTCTAGATGTTGGAAGTGTAGTATTATACAAATAGAATTAACTTAGTAAAGTATGGTCTTCGTTATAGTACCACATCTAGGTACTGTAGTTAATGTATTCTTTGTCTCATCCTCCCTTTAGCTTGCTCTTCAAACATAACACTAGTTCGTTCCTAATATGGAATTAGATGGCCACCTCCTTCGTTTCTTTTGCTTTCTATGCTTCCTGAATCTGCTTTCTTCAGTTATCTTTTTTTAAATCATCATTCCTCTTTCTTCTCTGTCCACATTCCACGCCAACATTGCGCCATATGTCAAGAGTTCCATTTTTCCCCAATTTCATCTTTGTGAAGTCTATGTCTTGGATCTACGTAACACAACGCTCATTTCTTTACTTCCGTCCAAATGTTGTTTTGAAGTTATTCAATTGAAGTGAAGTCATTTTCTGTAGGTACTTCTTGCACTTGACTACTCGCCTTGTCGCATCTATTAAGCACTTCGGTTTAAAGCAATCGCATATTCTAAGTACGGAAACATTTTCATAGCTTTCATTTCCTCCTCTCCTAAGTGTACGTTTGATTCGTACTTCCTTCCTTATACGCTTCATTGCTCGTATTCTTCTCGTTTGTTTTGTCTTTACAAGTTTGTTTGTTTGTTTCTAGTGTGTCGTAAGCGAATCTTCTTGTGCATGAGAATTTACAGTCTACTTTTATCCCTTTCTCATTGAAATTCTCATTGCCACTTCTTTCGAAATAAAGAATAAAGATTGTGGCAGTCCAGATCCCTTTGGCAGTCTTATTTTTGTTTATTATTATTATTATTATTATTATTATTATTATTATTATTATTATTATTATTATTATTATTATTATTATTATTATTATTATTATTATTATTAGATTGGTTACATCTTTTCTGTTATCCATGTTTCAGATTCTTCAGTGCTTTGGAGAAGATTCCAGTCCACGTTATCTGTGTAAAAATTATCAATACTTTCTTGTTGACTTGAAGAGATTGTATTCAAGTATTCATAGGTCTAGTATCGCTTCCCATGTTTCATTTCTTTTTAAAATCCAAATAGGCCCGATGACAGACTGTCTTCAATTTTTACTGTGTAGTCTTCGATAAATTATCCTGCACAATAGTTTGGAAGCAAATATTAACTGGCTTAGCGTTGGTGTGGTCCTTGCATTTTTGTGATTCTCTCCATTTTGAGAATGAGATTACAGTGCTTCTCTCGAAGTCTTCAAGTATAGTATCTGCCATACACCTCTGATGTGGTGTACATTTGCAAGCATGAAACTGGAGAACACTTAAGTCAATTGGAGTTGTTTCTTCCGCCTTTGCTATATTCACAACCACGTCTGTGAGTTTTCTTTAAGAACATAATATCAATACGATACGACAGTTTGTCAGAGTGGATTACTTAATGCTTATAAATATAAACTGAAATGAAGTACTAACTAGTTGTTATAAGTCATATTGTGCACAAAATTGAATACTCGACAAATGTGATTCATATGATACGAAAAAAACTTGAAAAGAGCTACTGGTTTATTCAGTAACTTTTTGTAGATACTACCTGTTTGGCTTTTTGAATTTTTGATATACTTTATTGCCTTTAAGTCTTTTCTTCTTCGTAATGTCAGAACTCTTTCGAATAGTTTGGCTCAGCTTTCAATTCTTACACATCCTGAGCCAGAGTTCTCGTGTCTGTAGTTTTTCTTTCCTATATATATTATTATTATTTGGTACATATATTTTAATTGTTACTTCCCTATGCGCAATATTCTTTGTGACATTCTCTCCATAGCGAATCTCGTGATTGCTTTATGTCTCATACGAGTGTGCCCAACCACCTTAGAGTGCGAGTGTCGTGTATATACGTAGGTTTGCTCATGAGGCGATAAATGTCTATATAGTAAACGAAGCGAGGCTCTAGACGAGAAGATACCTTTTGAAATTCGAAACGAGAGAAGAAATTTCATGAGTCTCGTGAGCAGAACAAGTTTACCCAAGTCTCAAATACTGTTTTAGTGTTACATAATCCATAGTATAAAAAGTATAAATTAATGAAATGACTGTACGAACATAAAGATCATTTGTCAACTTTTAAAGATACGCAACTCATTACACAACAATACTGTACTTCAATGATGAACGTGGTTTAAACATTGTTATATTACACACACTTCGTGGACTTCTCGTGACACAGAAGGACTCTGATAACTTGTAGATGAAGTTAACAAATAATTAGGGCATAAATTTTGTACATAAATTTTACAAAACAGCACAAGACGAGAACGCTTATGTCTTGTCTTGTCTCGTATACAATATGGCATGTACGTACCTAGCAGATTTCCGTTAGGAAAATCACCCTGCCTTCTAGGTCCTTTACTACTTTTCGCGACACTTTTTGAATTGTTTGAATTTTATTGAGTAACATACAGAACATGTCACCTGACACGCAGTGTAGAGAAGGTGTAAGTTATTCCTAATAAAACACAACAAGTGCTGAAAAGCGTAGCGAAGGGTACCAGGTATTCTAGACTTATTTCAGTAATGGAAAAACGGTAGATATACTCGTGTTGTAGCAACTCGTTAATATATCCAAAAAAAAAAAAAAAAAAACTTATAGTGAATAGTTGATTGGTATGGGTGGATAGAAATTTTTGTTTTACGTTCCACGATTATGTCAGCTAGGCTAAAGGAGACGGTGATGATGAGAAATGGTGGAATGAAGAAAGTGGGAGGAAACTGCAGAATTCCGGGAAAACCCACGTACACGGTGTTTGTTCACCACAAAGTTCACTTAGCGCGAGCTGAGATCGAACCAATGACCCCATGCACCAGAGATGAACGCTCTAGGTATCGGTGGATCCCATGTATTTTGTGTTTTTATTTCTCACTATACATGTTTGGACGTTGCTAGAGTATTTTTATATATGTAACTGTAAATATTTTATTTATTTATAAGGGCTTTCATATTTAATGTTAGGGACCATTGTGCATTTATCAGTAAATAAATACTTCTGTGTCAAATCGTAGTACGAGGTAAGAAAATTGCATGAGAACAAGACTATATGGCAGAAAGAAGAAGAAGTAGAAGATACCTCTGCTGTGCCAGTGACTGATAAGGATAACATCGTCAGCCTTGACTGCTTGATTTCCTCGTTCTCCTTTTCTTTCGTCGAGACAGAGAGGATGGATGTATATCATTGTTTGTTCCTCTTTTGAACAAGGAAATTGAATTCTGAAAGTTAAACTATGAACGTTTTGGTTTATTTAACGCCAACTGTCACTTCACTTCGTTACAAGAAGTATGTGCGTCACGGTTAAGAGGTGTGTCATCGTTATGAGAAAATAACAAAACCTCCTACATAATAGTATTTTTTTTACATATAATAGATAAGCTATCTGTTTTAACATAATAAAAGCAAGCAGTTATTATTATTGGCAATGATCGGTATACTTTTCAGCGCCAAAATTAGATTTTGTTAACAATTTTTCGAAAACTGTGCATTATAATTTACCTTCAGCCATGTCATTTGTTGAGCTAGATGTGATCTATCGATTAATGTTATTATTAGTATTAAGTATTCTGCATTTTGGCAGGTCCCAGGACTAATTATCTTTTTATAATAATTATTATTTTCTGTTTGGGCCGGGAAATGTTTCTTCCTTGCTTGTCGATTTTCAGCTTCCTCTTTTAACTCCCAATATTTTATTCTATATTTCAAATCATCGATCAGTTGTGTTCCTATTCCACGCTTTCTTTGCATCTTTCCTTCTATGACGGTATGAACAAGACAATTGCTTCTTTTCTCCTTTCTTTGTCTGTCTCTCTTCTTAATTAATTTATTCAGCCTTCTGTATTCTTTGACGTCCGTGGTTTTCGTTCTTCTGCATTCCTCCATCTTCTTAGCATTGCTTCAGTTATCCGTGGTTTTCTCGGTGCTCTTTCCATCCCGCCAATGTTATTATGGAGTGTGTCAGGTAGAATCTGTTTAACTTTTCCCCAACTATTTTCCACATTACCTACCATGTCGCCCAGTGTACAGAATTTTTCTCCAGTCTCTTCTTTCACAGCTGTGTCCATACTTCGTAGTCGTTCTAACTTCCATTTTCGATTTCTCTTTCCATTTTTCTTGATCGACTTTAACCAGGTTTAAATCAATGTCCGCTCCCAGTAGTGTCTTCACGTCTGGTACATTATTCCTGAAACGTTGCTTGACAAGAAGATTGGTATACATATGTTGTTATATGTCTCATCTATAGACCACATTATAATTAAACAGAAATTGAAGTTTCAGAGTATATCATAATTTTGGACTTTTATATCATTAACCATATTGTGTGCTCTCATCTTGTTAGTATTATAATGAAGAAAAAAACTTTATGAAAATAAATTTTAGAATCAGTTTTATCTTAATATAAATTTTAGCTGCACAAAAATTGCTTCTGTCGATTTTCTCGAAAACTACGCGTATCATATATATACTTATGTTATTTTGTCTTAATGAGATCTATAAATTGATGTATGTATCATTTTTGAGCAGGTTTATTTCCCATTATACGTTGACAATATTGTAGAATCCCCTTCCCCTCTCCCTGTGTAATCATTGTGATTCAAGTACTAAGAGTTCTATCGTTCCCTTGAAGACATAATTTCACGTAAATGTAATATATCTTCGCTTTAATTTAATATATAATATATTGACATTACTGTCCACAAAGGTCTGTCCCGATGAGATTACACACGTTCTATTTGGACGTCATCAGTACCATCGACTTCCATTATTAATATTTGTGGCTTTTTAAGAGTGCAGTTCGATGCTTCTTTGTTCAGGAAGCTTCCCAATTGCCTCACGATACAGAGTCAACTCCAAAAAGAAATCTATGTTTCTTGAAAATCGAACTCGAGACCATATGCACTATAGATATACATGTCAAGCTGTCAGTTAGGAGTGACAGTACATGATAGTTACCAGTCATTTGATAAATTTTAATAATTTAAATTAATGAGCGTTTTTTTAAAGTACGTAATGGTAATTACGTTAAAATACTGTGTGCTAGTAACACTGGTAACTATCATATAGGCCACTAATATGGCTGGGAATTAAGAGTAATACTTTGTGGACAAACATACATAAAAGAGTCAAATTTTTACAAAGAAGTTAGTAGTTTTGTATTAACAATAATAAAATAATCATAAAAGAAAACTTCAATAAATGCTTTTTATAAAATAATTGAAAAAGAAAATTATAGTGCAGTAAAAATATGTATTTTTGGGGAGGATAAAATTAAGCTAAGACTAAAAGCAGTAATTGGGTTCTCCTTCTAGGGTTGATGGCTCGTGCTCAATGCTTTGTCTTATTTGTTCATTTTACCATCAAAATTGTTTAAAAAAACTTTGTAGTGAATATTATTATTTTGTTCTTTTTAGTGCATTTTATAAAAGCGATGTTATTTATTTACGGTTAATTTATTTAACCTTTATGTAAAGTCCTGCAATCAGATCTTTACCCCTATTAGTCTGCAACCAACCAAACTTCCCTGAATATTTGGTTGTATAAGCCGCAAGCGCTTGATAGCTGTTTCTAAGTAGTTTATTATTATTATTATTATTATTATTATTATTATTATTATTATTATTATTATTAATTTACAGTTAAACAAAATCTACGTGTACAAAAAATATTATAGTGCCATCGTGTAGCACATGTTGTAGTTTAATGGTAATGTATTGCAACATTTTGTAGAGAATATCTGTTTAACCTTATGAATTTAAAAAAAAAATCCTCAAAATTCACTCTTTTCTGATGCAGTTTTTTCCTGGCTCATTAGTAAACGTGTATAGTAATTTATTAATCTTAGTCTGATTGAATCATGTATTGATTGGCGTCGCAAGGGAGGAGGCAAAAAAGGAGCCGTACAATTTAAGTGAACCAGTAACTTGTATTGTTTCCGGGCATGAGCAGTATTTTCTAAATTTAGTTCTCCAATATTTTGTTTATTTATTTTATTTATTTATTTATTTTATTTTTTACATTTCAAACTTCTATTGTAGAAATTACAAATTATATTTCTGAATTTTTCGTCATCCAAGGCCATATTAACCAGTCATGTATGAGAGATGACGTTCCTCAGTGATCATCTATCCGAGGAATTAAGAAAGGAAGGAAGCGACCTGGGACCATTATCTCAGGTACCATCCCGAGATTTGCCAGGTGTGAATGAGGAAAACACATGAAAAATCTCAGAATGGTTGCCCTGAAAAAGCTTTTACATCTTTTTGATCGAGTGTGCCTACCGGGAATCGGACCCGAAACTAAACTTCTGTTATAAATTATGTTATATGATTTAATTTCACATCAAAATAGGGAAGTGTTTGACTTTTTACTGAATACTATGCTGTCTCCCCGACTCCTTTGGACATCCTTTCTCTGTCGGGAACTGAGCCTTATATACCAGAAGGCCATAAATAACATTTTTAAACAATAAAAGACAATTGAATACAAACTTCGTCTCGTCGTGCGAAAGATCCCATGTACGCCTATGCTTATATTTATATGTTTCACCTGAATATATTGTAAAGGCTCAGATTTTTTTTTTTTTTTTTTTTTTTTACGATACAAACTGAAAAATCCAATGTCAAAATTAGCTGCCATAAGACTTTATTATATCTTAAATATGTATATTATTGTTAGATGTTATGGTCATTAAGGTTAAGAGACTCAGGTCGGCAGGTCATGTAGTCAGAATAGAAGAAAGTAAGGAACACTTTCAAAATTTTAAATGTATACCCAATCGGAAAAACATCATTTGTAATACCTACGCGCAGATGGAGGACAATATAAGGATGGATTTCACAGAAATGTGAATACGAATTGGAAACTGAATCCAGTTGGCTAAGGACAAAAGTCAGTGAAGAGCTTTTGTAAATACAGCATTGAACCTTCGGGTTCCATAGGCCATACAATTAGTTTATTTCGTAGTTAGATGGAATGTGTACACATCAGGATATAGTACTAAATATCAGTCGCGAATGGAGTAGATTCATTGTGGTTTTCTTAGATTTTCACTTATCGTTGACTGTGGCTCGTATTTACCTTACTTTGCCAGCAAAATATTACAGTAGGAAGTTGAATTCAAGTTTTTCTTTTCCTTTACCTTTCTCTTTTTTGTTACCATAGTTTTCCTTTCAATATTTTATAACTACTATATTCATTGAAGTATTACAGTTAAAACTAAAAAAAAGAAAAAATATTAATTTGCAGTTGAATGTTCATTTTATAAATAATTGATAAGAATAGAAAACATCAGTTGATTATTAATGTGGAATTTGTGGGATAATTGCTGGTAAGGAATGATGAACAAAGAGTTACACGTTCTAGAATATAATAACTTAAGTCATTAAACGGCCGTATCCAATGGTGTGGTCTTGTAATCCGTTTCTCTTGAAGGCTAAATAGTGTGGTGGGGAACTTGGGGAACTACTTATATTATAAGGCTTTGACCTTATATGATGGTCTGATCTGTGAACCTGGACGTGGTTCTGAGCCCACGTTAAGAGTATAGGTTCCGCCCATCATAACCTCAGCGTTACATAAGGATGCAAAACATAAAAACTGGAACTCGCACTCTACACAGTTCATACATTAAAAACAAACTCAGTGTACGTACATAAGAAAGCATCGTCGTAAATAGCTAAAAAAAAAAATAACATTTGATATATCATAACTTCATATACGTATTCATAGAAATTATACTTATTTTATATATATATATATATATATATATATATATATATATATATATATATATATATATATATATATCTGAACTCGTGTTTGTACATCTATATTTAAATATACATGTTTCACTGAAGTACACCAAATACACTCAGCAAGTTCATGAAATGAGGTTAAAAATTCAAACCCAAAAGTTCTCATTTTCAGTTTCTTTTACTTATAATTTAAATTAAGCACAATAATATTTAATCAAATTTTGTATTGACTCATGTTCCTATATAGAAAACCTAATACAAAACGTACCATACGACAATATTACGACTTCGCGAAATTCATATTTCAAGCAGTTTCATCCATATTTGCATCTATATTGCATAGCTTTTTTTTTTCTTTTTCACATCAGATCTGTACAATGCATAAGTGTGGATGAAAAAGGGAACCAGACAATATTTTGATTTATGGCAAAGGCATGGCTTAGCTTAGCTTTACTTTATATATATATATATTATTTAAAATCTCATCTTTGACTGATATTTTCCCAGAGCTTCGGCAACATAATGAACACCGAGTGCCTCTTTTCTCACCCACCACCACCGCGCCGTTTCTCGTGGGTGACGCGACGGTGATTGTGTGGGAGCGCTTGAAAAACAACTGTGATGATCTGCGATGAAAACCGCTTTCATAGATTGAGACGGGCAGCACGATGGGGCTTTCAAGCTGGAAAATTACTTTGAACGAAAAGGGTGATAACGTCCGCAGGGGAGATAACACGCAAGGACGTCACAATGTCATCCGCACTTAAATATCTTGTCTCCTTTTCTTTTCAGGATTCTATAACGAGAACATATTTCACAGAATTGTTGTTATTATTATTGTAAAATAAAGTGTTCATATGAAAAGAATAGTTATCGTCTTTCGTGTGAGTGTTTCTGCGTTAGATTTCCGGTGGGGCACAATTTTCGGTTCTGTGCTTCGTGAAATAGTCGTGAAATAGAAAGCGGGGAGTAGTGACGATTTGCTGACAATATATTTTACAAACAATGTCGGCCGCTCATAGCTAAAGCCAGAGAATGTGTTAATATTGCAAAATAAAATAATAATGTAACATTTAATAGTAATGTAATATGAAACCAACATGATCATTATACTATTGTATGCAATAAATTATTACATACAATTAAATTAATATTACAAAACAAAAAAAGCAATGTAATATATTGAATATTTAATAAGAATACAATTTAAAACTACTAGAAACTATGAAAATCAGTATATTGTTATACTCAGAAAATTGTTATTATGCGTACACATACGTATTTCTAACTAATAAAACAAGGGAAATGTTTTGTTTATTATATAAAAGACCAAAAATGTCCTTCCTTAATTTAAAATGTTCATTCTACAGTATAAATATGGCTTCAAAAATACTTTCGAAGGTTGTAAGTGTGAACATGAAATAATATCAAGGATAGGAGTGACGAAAGAAACCTTTAAGAGGATGAAAAGTCTATTTTGTGTGAGAAAAAGATTCATGAAATACTTCGTGTGGAGTATTGTACTCTATGAAGAAGAAACATGGAAATTACGCAAAATTTGATGAAAAACGACTGGAAGCTTTCGAAATATGTGTGTGGAGAAGATTGGGGCTGGGTCAAGCGGAAAACGAATGAGGGTGTTAGAATAATGGAGCAGAAAAGAACAATGTTAGATATTATTAAGAAGAGGAAGAGAAACTGGTTGGGACATTGGTTAAGAAGGAATTCTTATCATGAGGGACATACTACTAGAAGATATGATGACAAGGAAAGAGAGGGAGGAGTAAAGGGGATAATTGATGGGCGATATCAAAACAGAAAAATCGTACGTGAAGACGAAGGGTTTAGCAGAAGACTGTGTAGCAAGGCAGCTTTCAGTTGCTTCAAGTGACTTGCCAGTAATGACAGAATATGTATGATGATGATTATGAAGACAATAATCCTTTGAATCCTGTAACATCAGATCCAAGCAAAACATGTAATATAATTTATTATTTTCCAATTTACGTAATTTTGTTTAAAGCCAGTACAGCTTTAATCGTTCTACCTATCAATAAATCGTTCCATAATTTTTCCCAATGGGAAAGAAGTCTTTACGAAGGCGTATCCGTGGTTTTATCTACCATTCGCATCTATGTAGTCCTCTAACTGTTCCTCTCTGGAGTTTGTTTGATTATAAACACCATTACTGTTAATATAAATTAAAAAAATAACTTCATGATTATATCCGGAAAATTTCTTGTACTCGCGAAATCTCCGAACGGTTTTCATAGAATACTAAACTTGTTTTTGAAGCACTGGCATTCATTGGTAATGAACTGCAGAACCTCGTGAAAATATTTTATGTTCTCCAATTATTAGGCAAAAGGAGACGGATGTGGTTAATAAAAGTGAATGGTGATGAATTAATTGGTTGAATGAAAATATGGGAGGCAGCATGAGGACACCACTAATTCACATGGACAGAGATCATGCTAGGGACCTCTGGCACTAGAAGTGAGTGTTCTTGCACTAATCCACCGTGTTCCCTACAGGACCCTATAGATTGGATTAGATTTGAGTTTACTGTCCCGTTCAGCAGCGAGGTTATATTGGACGTGGACTTACAGCTTAACGTGAAATTCAAATCACATGAGCTCTCGCCGGGAATTGAACCCGGGTCTCCCACACCATAGGTTCGTACGCTATCTACATAGCCATAAGGGAATTCTACAGAATTTTGTGGTTGAATTAATTATTTTATACTTAATTATATCCATATTGAATATTTTACTAAAAATAAGAAGAGGTCGTTACAGTAGAAATAAATCAAACAAACGCGAGTATTGTTTTTTTTTCACTTATTGAAATTTTTACTGCAATACAGTGTACTGTGTTATTTCTCTTATAATTTTTAATCGGATAGTTAAAGAAGAAACATAACTACTTATAAACCGAGTATAAGAAATGATCTTTCGAGGAGAATATTCTTGCCTTTTTTATAATTTCAAGAAGCTAAATCTTTTACAGATATTTTTTATGTTAGCTCGATCAATGTAAAATGACCCTGGACTGTGTTTAATAGCAGATCAAATTAATAAACAAACTTAATAAGCTTTGTTAGAAGCGAAATGAAATGTGAAGGAAAAATCCTGCTATAGGTAAGATGATCTTGTATAATGGTTTGTGCCTCTTCTCATTTGTACCATGGTCTCAAGTTCCGAGGCAGTTCGGGGTTAATATAAATAGGCTCCCATACTTATAGTCTCTGCTTTACGTGAAAACGAAAGAGAAAATCAGAAATCAAATAAATAAATAAATAGTGTTAGTGTTAGAAGATAAACAAGATACACTCTGCTAATTAACAGTGCATTTTTTTTTGGATCAAAAGATCCAATATATTTCAGGCAAAAATTTTCTTGTACGCCTTATATCTGGAGAACCACATATAATGTAATCAAACCCAAACTATCGCTTAACTCTTTGAAGCACGGTGGTACTTATATTATACCACCTTTTAGATAACGTTTTAGAAACACCGTGCCGCAAAGAGTTAAGTGATAGTTTGGGTTTGACTACTGTGTATGTAAATTTTAGTTCTCCAGATATAAGGAGGTACAAGAAAAATTTTGACTGAATTAAATATATTGGATTTTTGGATCAGGGGCGACAGAATTTTTGAACGGCCCCTAAATCGAGTTTTTGTATTTTTTTAACGGGATAAGTACGTCATACAGAGTTAACTCTTTGTGGCACGGTGTTTCTAAAACATCTGAAAGGTGGTATAATATAAGTACCACCGTGCTTCAGAGAGTTAACTCAGCATGATGTGCTTATTCTCTAAAATAAAAATACGAAAACTCGATTTAGGGGCGTTCAAAAAATTTGTAACCGCTGATCCAAAAAATGCATCAAAAGATCCAATATATTTCAATCAAAAATTTTCTTGTATACGCCTTATATCTGGGGAACTACATATAGTGTAGCCAAACTCAAACTATCACGTAACTCCATATGATGTGCTTCTTCCGAAAAAAAAAAAAAAAAACTCGATTTAAGGGCCGTTGAAAAATTTTGTAGCCCCTAATCCAAAAATTAATTATCGGCCAAGATTGCAATTTTTTATTGCATTTTTTATCATTGCTAAAATTCTTGGCCAAGATCGCAAACTTTTGATGCATTTTTTTTTTTTATCATTCCTAAAATTCTTGATACATATAGATTTCGTAAATATATAAACAACGTATTCAGTTTTCGTAGGTTTCCTCAAAAACTACGCATGAGATTTTATATTCATCTATATCATTTTGTTCAGTTCAGTAAGATCTATCAATTGTTATATGTCTCTCCTTAGAACTTTTTTTGTTATACGCTAACGATATTGTGTAAAATTATATATTTTTACTCCTAAAAACTACATTATTTATTGCTAAAGGATTGTGAGAAGTTCATAACTTGGTATGTCTAAAAGGTAATCATTGATGTTGTACCACGGTGTTTGAGAATGCCATGCTCCACGACCTAGTTTCCATTTTTCCACGTGCTGAAGCTACATATTCAAAAACAAATTACTAACCAACCCTAATTTTGTGACAGGCAGCTTTTTTGTTTTACCACTAGAACACGCATACATGTATATCCACTCACTCAGAAGAGTTCATGCTGACTATAAAATAAAAACGCACAGTCAAACAGCGGCAAAGAATTTGTGCTACTTTTCTCTATCACACTTTCTAACACTTTAAAAAAAGCGCATAATTTACTACCATGATAACAACAAAAGGAAATTTAATTGAAGCAGCAAATCAGACTGCTCTCTTCTCGTCTCTTTGTTTGTATTACAACGTAATTAGGTCAATATCGTTTTGTTGGGGGTCACCGCGTTTTTTTTCTCTAATTTTTTTTTTGTTTAAAACAAAGTCCTTTGTGCGTCCACGCATCCAGCATATGACCTGACCCTATATGACCTCGGGGAGAACGGTTCACGGAGTGGAGTGTTTGAATCTTGAACGGCGTAGAGAGATGGCCTCGATCCTCCCTTCCACTCACTTCCTGTGATCCCACCCACTTGGTCTAGTTTTCTTCTGGCGCTCTTGCTCGCGCTTTCAAAGTGTATGAGTTTCGTCGCGGCCAAAACTCCAGGGTTGCCAGAACGTTATCTCTTATCAAGAGCTAACAGTGGAATGGTAACACATTAAAACGATTTTTTTTTTCATTTTCAATATTGAAGTAATTGTATGATATTTCTTTTCTGCACAGTGGTAGGGCGTTCACCTCCGGTACTTGTGGTCCCTGGTTCGATCCCAGCCAGCGCCGTGTAGACTTTGTTGTGAACAAACACCGTGCGTGTGGGTTTTCTCGGGGTTCTCCCGTGTCCTCCCATTTTCTTCATATTACCATTTCATTCATCTCTCATCATCACCGTCTCCTTTAGCTTAACCGGCATAACCGTGGGACGTAAAACTTAAAAGATTTCATTTCATTTTTTCTTTTCTACATGTATTGATTGCATCAGGGTCGTACGGTTACGTGAAACCTTAATAACGTTTTAATCGGTGTGCTTCGAGATGAGAATCGAAGTAGGTACACTTCGACGTATCGGTTCTGTTCACGGAATCAAAAATTGTAATTCGGCGTGCTCGATGAAGAGTAACGAAATTCGACTTATCGATTGAGTTTTCACGGAAAGAAAAACTGTAAATTGGTGTTCTCCATGAAAAGAAATGAAACTCGACTTATCGATTCTATTTTTATGGAATGAAAAATTGTAAATCGACATGCTCCATGACGAGAAAGAAAATACGACTTATCAATTCTGTTTTTACGGAATAGAAAATTATTAATCGGCGTGCTTCATGAAGAGAAACGAAATTCGATTTATCGATTCTGTTTTCACGGAATGGAAAACTAAATCGGCGTACTCCATGAGGAGAACCAAAATACATACTCACATATCGTTTCCACTCACAAAACCGAAAACTACGAATCGATGTGTTTCGAGAAGAGAACTGAAATACATTTTGAGATTATCGTTTAGAAACATCGTTATTTCAAGTCTCAAGATCGTTTCAAACTGCAAACAATACTGAGCACCTGTGAAGTGATAACTCGAAGGAATCACCTACATCGATTCTGTTATAACTTTTCACTTTCAGTTCATATCGGTTTCGTTTCCGAACCAGAACTAGATCTGTCTCAGAAAATCAGTTTCAGTTCCGACTATTTTCATCGTAAAATTGATTTCGGTATCGAATTCGAAATTGTTTTCATCAGAAAATTCCGAGAAAAGATATTTCAGTTCCGGAACCGGAAATAGTAGAACCCATTTACATTTATCGCTTACGTCACGATAACAATCCTGCTTGTAGGTAGCTAAATTGAATTTTATCGCATGTTTACATCAATCTTGTTAGTAAGAGCGTTGAAGTGCTGTGAAGTTCCGTAGAAGAAGAAAAAACACTGGTGTTAAGATTGCAATGTTGTTGCTTTTAGCCACTATCAAATCTCGCAACCGAGTTATCATTTTCAATTCTTATCTTTAAAAGTAGTTTCGATTATTAATTGTGTACTAAAGGTTTGATTTTAATCGTAGTTTTAAACTTGAATTTCTAGAAGTAAGAATTCATTCGTTATGAAATTCTCATTAGATCTGATAATTGACAGGTTTTAGATTTGAATTTCGGGCTCTAAGGCGAGCCTTTCATATGAAGTTGCAGAGAAATTGTAATGTCTGCATATGTAGTACAAATAACACTGGAACGCAACCGTTGCAGTCCCTTGTTGCGAAAGGTAACAAACAGGCTTCATCGGAAGGCGCGGCATATATTCTAGGTGGTTCTGTTCAGTTGAAGTAGCCTGCTGGTTTCTTATATATGAAGTAGGAGATGATCTGATTTGTTATTGGCATAGCCAATCTCAGATTGCCATGTGGTGGTCCTGAAACCACCCCATCATATTTGTGACGAAAAGGTGCACTACTTGACTTGATCTTAAATGAAGTCGGATGCTGTTTCCAAAAGAATAATGAACTTAGTTAAGGCGTATAGGTTGTCGTATCTCAGGAAGCTTTTTCTTCACTGCTGCTATGATGTTAATTAATGGAAGGTTCTTAAAAAAGTTGTATCAACTCGCGCAGAGTGGATCCTGTATCTGTGGTCTGGTCAGAAGTTTGTTGTGGGTGGCGTAGCGATGAGAGCCGCGACGAGTGTTACGGCTTACAAATGTAGATCTTGATGTAAGTTGTGCTCTCTAAATATGCAGTTTCTTTGTTCAGAGGGGGAATTCCTCTTCCATAAGTGAAGGCTGACTCTTCTCACGTCGGATGATAGTGCTCTGAATGACCGGACATCCTCGGTAATTTGTGGGGTGGTTTTCCCCACAATTTGGACAGTGAACTGAAGCGTTGTGTGTAAGCCTTTGGCATTCATAAGTGTAATGGTTTGCGGAGCACTTCATGCAGCGAGATTGAGCATAGCAAAAAGGTTGGGTGTGACCCAATCTTTGGGATCGGTAACACGGGACGTAGTTCTGTCTACGATACAGCTCGACTATGATACGATCAAATTCAAGGTAACGAAAGTCATAGATTGCTTGAAAGGCATGGGAACTTTATTTCTACCTTTCATTTATTGAACACCGATGACAGAATATCCTGTTTTTTCGATTTTTATGTTGTTGAGTTGGGTGTCAATCGAAAGTTTCGTAATGAGTACCTTAACAAGAATCTATGCGAACTTTTGCCATTTAATATTGAAGTTTAAATTCTTGGCAGAACTTAATATCTTCAGCGTCATCCTCTTGTAGTTTACAAGTGAACTTGACCGAATTATTGGTGATGTTACAATATGGTCCTCCTTGGCATACGTCAATTTGTAACTTCATTTCATCGGATAGTCATATACGATGAGAGATGATGTAATGCGATAATTGTTCTTCTTTGAAGATGGTGAAGAATTTGACTTATGTTTCCTTCTTGGGTTACGTTGGTGTTGGAGGAAATTTCCATCTTCGTAGCTTCCGCTGAAGGGTTTCCATCTTCTGTGGAAGGTGCCAAGGGTGCAAACTTGTTGTGGTAGACACAGCAATGGATGGTTGAATTCTTGGTTTAGCGGTGCGCTTGGTCATCTTAAAGGGTGGTTCAATAGCCACGGGTTTATCATTATCATAATAATAAAATATAATGCTCGTCTAATGTATGAGAGCCCGAATATCTGCAACGTTTGTTGTGTCTACCGTTGATGTTTAAGTTAAGCAGCGTAAGATTGTTGGGTGGTTTCAATAAATATTTGGTGTAAACTGGAGACATACACTGAGATTTGATCATCTTTGCTTTTTCCAATGTCAAAAATAGTATGTGGTCCTCCATAGCTATGGCAGATAGGATGATCTGAATGAGTATCATTAAGTGTACTAGAAAAGGTGCATGAAGCTTGCTCGTGATCCACGATCGTCATTTCTCCTCTAATCCATTATGAAGCTAATTTCCATGATTGTTTCATTAAGAGTCGGAAGAGGTTGTGAATCAAACCAAATTATGTTGATATTTTTAGTATAGTAACATCTGTTTATGAAAGGGCCGGACGAGACACGATTTGTTTCTCTTATTTCAGGTTCTTCCGTTATCTCAACGCTCGAATACTTTTCCTGTATAGATTGTATTTGTTTTCGGATTGTGTATTAATATGAAATTATTCAATGAATAGAGTAAGTATCCATTCAATTCCCAGTCCTGTAATTACTTGCAATTCCAACATTATTTCACAGCCCCATTGCCAAGAAAACGACAATTGTTCATTTAAATTTACTATTATATTACTTATCTCACTAATAAAGTTAAGCATAATAAATTGTGTATAATATATAAGCCATTATGAAAGTTACAATTAATTCTTTAGATATATTTACACACATTCTGTATCACCGCGTGCAGGGGTTGATAGTAGAAAGAAAAACACCAATTCAAACTATGAGCGTGAGCGTGCTGGGGAAACTTGTTGTGATCTCTTTGTCAATTCATCTGGAATGCTATAGTTTGCGCCAAACTTGCTGCGAGTTACTGGACAAGACTTGGCGATAAAGTTTCCTGCACAATTGATTTCTGCACGCAGTATCTTTATGAAATCGAATAATTTGGAAACTACTGAATCAAAAGTGTTTATTGTCGGATTCTTGCTGAATTTGTTTTTTATTCTTTCTCTGTTTGTCTCTTTTTTGTTTTTTTATCCTTTCGATCCTGCAATTTCTAACGTACTTTGCCGAATGAATTTCCATTAACTTTTGCCTGCATGCATATCTCCGATGATAATGTTTAAACAGTTTCCGACACACGAGATCTGTACGTGAAATATATTAGCATTAAAACAGTGAGAACTGAATGGAATCGCGTATTGTAGTAGAACGTGTTTATGAGTGTCACTATCACGAATATTTTAGTTCTAATAACTCTTTGGTGGTTTAGAAACCATGTTTATTCTTTCCTTCTAAAGATTAGCAACGAGTTTCTGCAAAAGTGTAAAGTTAAATATAAACATTGGTGTGTGTATATACAAATCTATTTTTAAAAATTTACGTTTGATAAATGTGTATTGTTTTATAAGATAATTATTTTAACGGTATTGAATACCTGCTCTATCAGTTTTTAAGTCCATTGGTTTATGTGTGGAAATATTTTCCTGTTCTCTTTGTAATGAACTGGAATTTTAATAATCTGATTTTATTGATTTTTTTTCATCAAATCTGTTTTAAATATCATCCATAAGTGAAGATTAAATTTGGTTTCTATATAGACTTAAAGAAGAGGAACGCGGCCTCATTCGTAGAGCGTTCATCTCTGGTTCGTGGGTTCCCTGGATCGATCCCAGCTCGCGCTAAAAATTAGTGTTGCGCTGCTGAGATGAAATGAGATAGAATTTTTGTGACGAGATTCAAGACGAGACAGAACTCTTCCAGTTAAAACAAATATTCTTCTCGAGATGAGACAGAACTCTTCCAGTAGCAACAAATATTCTTTTCCATACGAGATAGAACTCATCCAGTAGAAACAGATATTCTTTTCGAGACCAAACAGAACTCTTCCAGCAGAAACAAATATTATTTTCAAGACGAGACAGAACTCATGCAGTAGAAACAAATATTTTTTTCGAGACCAGACAGAACTCTTCTAATAGAAACAAATATACGTTTCGAGACCAAACAGAACTCTTCCAGTAGAAACAAATATTCTTTTCGAGACCAGACAGAACTCTTCTAATAGAAACAAATATTCTTTTCGAGACAAGACAGAACTCTTCCAGCAGAAACAAATATTCTTTTCGAGACCAGACAGAACTCTTCTAATAGAAACAAATATACTTTTCGAGACCAAACAGAACTCTTCCAGTAGAAACAAATATTCTTTTCGAGACCAGACAGAACTCTTCTAATAGAAACAAATATACGTTTCGAGACCAAACAGAACTCTTCCAGTAGAAACAAATATTCTTTTCGAGACCAGACAGAACTCTTCTAATAGAAACAAATATACGTTTCGAGACCAAACAGAACTCTTCCAGTAGAAACAAATATTCTTTTCGAGACCAGACAGAACTCTTCTAATAGAAACAAATATACTTTTCGAGACCAAACAGAACTCTTCCAGTAGAAACAAATATTCTTTTCGAGACCAGACAGAACTCTTCTAATAGAAACAAATATTCTTTTCGAGACAAGACTAGTGATGAGCAAATGCAAGACAAGGGTGGTCTTGGTCTTGGTCTTGGTCTTGCATGCAAGAGTCTTGCAAGTCTTGCATTTAAGAAGTCTTATGCTTTTTCTAGGTAAATTTTACTCTAGATATAAGGGATAATAAACTCTACAATGTGCCAATAATAACGGAAATACAATGTATGTTTCTAAATGTAATATAGTTTACCTTTGTGTAAGTATGATGATAGTGTGCAATATAAGTGATGACTTTCATTTCTTTTTAATGTGCTCACGCTTCACTACTTATAAGATAAATCACAACGTTTCGTAATCTGTTTATATTTTTAACAGATCAAACACTCCACTGGTCCCCAAACTGGGGAGGCTGCCCCTGAGACGCATGAAAGAAAATCAAGACGGCACAGATTATTGAAATACCATGTATTGCAAAATTGTTTTTACGCTCCAAAGGCGTCAGATTTTTCTTTTCAACCACGATTAGCTAATCCTTGTATTAAACATTTTTGGAGATTTTGTTTTACTTATTTCAATATGTACTCTATGGGGCAGAAACATAGACATTACGCAAAAGGATGAAAAATTGCAGGATTTCGAAACATGGGCATGGAGAAAAAATGAGAGAATTAGCTGTGTTGAACGAAAAACAAATGAAAAGGTGTTAGAAACATTAGCAAAAGAAAAAAAGAATTTTAGATAGTGTTAACAGGAGGAAGAAGAACTGCTTGGTATATTGGTGGAGGAGGAACTGTATTATGAGGGACGGGCTAGAAGGATGGTGGAAGGAAAGAGAGGGAGAGAGCGAAGGAGATTGTATTTGAAGGAAGGTATTAAAACAGAAAATTGCTACGTCAAGGCGAAGAGACTAGCTGAGTACCACCTACGTCGAAGTTTTTCAGTTGCAGCAAGTAACCTGCTAATAATAGTAGAATAGCTATGATGATGATGATGATGATGATGATGATGATGATATGTTCAGCGATATTGACCAAAGATAGAGAGAGATAATTAAAATAATTATTATTACAATCAAATCTCTTAATATTTTAGAATAATTTGAGTAAAACTGAAAACGCCTCAACTGTCTATGTCTTTTATGTAAACTCATTTTATATAAATACTTTTGACCTGTATTGGAAATACAGAATAACGGCATCAAACACAAGTCATTTGAAGTCTCACTTGTGAATATGGATTACTAGCACCAATTACCCACTTTGTTGGGTTAAAAAAAATAATATATTTCGTTAGTCAGTCACTTTTTACTATTTCTAAAGCGCTCTCTGATATCGGTCATTTTCGATGATTTTTATATTTCTCTCCCCTCCTCGGCCCCAAGTTACAGTGTTGAATTTGGATTCAAACGGCATCAGAAGTGTCACTGTTCGTCTCAGATATCACGTAAACTATGAATTTGGCGCTAGTATCGATCATTTTCAATAGACTTATATATATATTCTCCTCTCCCATGTTGCGAGGCACGGCATCGGAAGTGTCATTGTTCATCTCAATGACCTCTAAAACAATGAGTTCGACGTTGATATTGGTCATTTTTGATAATTTTTATATATCTTCTGCCTGTCCCTTCCCAAACTTGCAGTGCCGAATTTGCATTTAAACGAGATCGGAAGTATCACTGTTCACCTTAGCCACGCCGAAAACTATGGATTCGACACTAATATTTGGTCATTTTTGAACATTATTATGTATCTCCCCCTCCGCCAAGCTACGGGGCTGAATTTGGATTTAAACAGCATCGGAAGTATCAGTGTGTATCTCAGCGACCCCCAAAACTATAGATTCCACTTTAATATTGGTCATTTTCGATCATTTTTAAGTATCTCTCCCCTCCCCCTCCCCCTCACCTAAGCTGCAAAGTCAAAGTGATATGACAAACCATCTCAGGTCCGAAACTCATCTATGTTGAAAATCTGATTGAGATCGATGGGCTCGTTCAAGAGTGATGAAGTCACAGAGACAGTCATTTATATTTTTTCATTTATTTTTTTTTACATATATATATCTTCACCCTCACCCTCCCATACGTTGCAGCGTCAAAGCAAAATGATAAAAAATCGTTCCAGGCCTGAACTTCATCTACGTTGAAAATTTGATCGAGATCGGTCGGGTGTTTCAAGAGTTACTAAGTTATATATTATATATATATATACATACATACATACATACATACATATATATATATATATATCCCCCTTCCATACGTTCTACCATCAAAGTGAAACTCTACGAAAACTTTCCAGACCCGAACCTCATAATGTTAAAAATTTGATTGAGAACGGTTGGGTGGTTCAAGAGTTAAGTCACAAACTTAGTCACTTTTGTTTTTATTTATATTAATTTTTGTACATCTCCCCCTCCTCTTCCAACCCCTATGTTCCTCCGTCAAAGTGAACTGACAAATAAAATTCCAGGCTTGAACCTCATCTACGTTAAAAATTTGATCGAGTTTGGTCGGGTGGTTCAAGAGATTAGGAATCACAAACATAGTCACTTTCAATTTTATGATATAGATTTGTTGTTGTAGTATAATGTTATATCGCTCAATCCTCGATGTCCCGTATACCTAAGGCTAAAATTTATATTGATAAACAATTATTCAACGTATAAGCATCCGCCCATGAAATAAAACCTGCGGTCACATGCACTAAATTTTGAAAATGTTATTTCGATAATAATTTTATGAGCACACACTAAAATTTTCCAACGGATGCTTGAGTCTCGGAGCCAACGCCATACCCATGTAGTCGACACCTATGGTGTACAGAATTACCGATGTTCAATATTACATTTCTCTTTAGTTTTGGAAGAAGAACACCCTGATATACTTTGAAATGAAATGACGTATCTAGTTTAACGTCCCATGATTATGCACCAAGGCTAAGGGAGACGATGATGATGAGAAATGACTGAAATGGTGGAAGGAAGAAAATAAAAGGAAACGGGAAAACGCCGAGAAAATCCACGCACATGGTGTTTGTCTACCAAAAAAGCTCACATGGCGCAAGATGACACCTGTGTGGCTTGAAAACGAGCAATATCTGCAGAAAACGCGAACAACCAATTCAGAAAACGACACACTGTAGCTATATTCTACAGGGGCAGATCGGCTCACATGGATATGGGACTACTGGGACTGCTGGGACTACATTCACTTCTGCATCATTTTTACTGAAGCCAAGAAATCCACCCCCTTCTTTTTTACATTCTATAAAAAAAATTCAAGTAGTGCCGGTACTTGTGCAAGACTCTTGCGCAAGAGTCTTGGTCTTGGTCTTGCACCCCTTGGTCTTGGTCTTGGTCTTGCATCAGGATTCCTGGTCTTGGTCTTGGTCTTGATCTTGGTCTTGCATGCAAGACTCTTGCAAAAACTGCAAGACCAAGACTCTTGCGCTCATCACTAGACAAGACAGAACTCTTCCAATTGAAACAAATATTCTTTTCGAAACGAGACAGAACTCTTCCAATAGAAACAAATATTCTTTTCGAGACGAGAAAGCACTTTTACTTACTTTTTCCAGATAAGACAGCCCCAAATTAAGTCTCGTGGGCAACACTATTTGTGGTGGACAAATACTGTGTGCGTGGGTATTCTCGGGGTTATTGAGTTTGTTCCCACTCTTTTCATTCCATCCTTTCATCATCGTCTCCTTTAGCCAGCACGGTGTAATCGAGGGAAGTAAAATTGAAATATTTTGTTTTAATTTTTTAAAGAAGAAATTCGTAAAATCAGATCGTTAAAGGAAGTTCCAATCGAAGAAAACAGGAAGAAATTTCCTAATAAATCAGTTGTCTACCAGAAAAACGGCGTAAGTACTCAACCTAATTAATGAATGCATTAGTTTAAAATAAAATTAAAGCGGATCCCTTACAATTTTGTAAGTCATTATGTTATGAAAAAAATGGTACAGTTTTTGAATAAAATATAATTCAGTGATCTTTTTATACGTATTATCTGTTGTAAAATAAAAATAATAATTACTTTTTGTTCAATATTGAATCTAATGCATTTGTCTGTTCAATGTTAATGTTTTTTGTAATCTGTAATCACTACTAACGAACAGTAAATAATGTTTTTCTGTCAATAATAATTTATAATTAGTGCTTCCAGGATTGTCTATTACTTAATGGAGTGCTTGGTACTAATAAGAAAAGAAAAAAAGAAATAAAAAATGTCGTAGGTGTTTCGATAAATTATTTTCTGCCTGTTAAACATAATGTAGTGTAATGTTAATTTATTTCGAGGCGTCAGTGGATAGAGTATGTATAGGTACTAGTGTCTGTACATCATTGTTTTTATTTTTTGTTTTTGTTTGTTTGTTTGTTTGTTGTATATTATCTTAAAGATTTAGTTAGCCATGCTCTTTTAATTGTAAATTAAGTTGCTCTCTGTCAATTGACAAAATAAAAAAAAAAAAAAAGAGATAACGACACAACTGGTTCAACCAGTAAAGTGGCTTGGTCTGTTGTGGTTGTTAGATAAGATAATACTAATTCCTTTGCATCCAATTAACGATGTTGTTACAGATGCATCCTCTTCGTAAGACAAAAACAGGGTTTGAATATCAAACACAAACAACTTGGATATAGTTTTGCTTTGCGCAAATTAAACGAGCTATGAAAGCTAATTCATTTTTGTTGAGTTGTGAGTGAAGCATGCTTGTTTAGGAGAAGGGAAGGGGAAAGCTGGTAGTTTTCACTGTTTGGTCATTGTTCGCGCAAAGAATGTTTTGTAGGATCTAGTGTACAACAAGCTTACTCAACCACTCAACTGTGAAGAAAGGAAGAAGGAAAGAGAGAGGAAAAAAGCACTGCGGGAAAGTTTCCTTTCTGAAATTTCATGAGGCATAATAACATATTATTGACTAATTAGTGATGTTTCAAAAAAAATATTTTAGTTTTATGTCCCGCAGTTATGCCTTGTAGACTAATTAAGACAGGACGATTAATGAAAGTAATTGATTATGAAAGAAATAGTGGAATTGAAATGTGGTTAAAATGAGAGAACATTGAAAAAACACACAAACAACAATCTTGTTCACCACAAACTCTCATCACCTAGAATCGAACCAGCGACCCCTCGCACCAAAGGTGAGTGATCTGCCACTGAGTCGCCGTACTTCCCGGATCATGATTATTATTAAGGCATAAATAAATTAGTATTGCTGTGAAAATTATTCGAGTTTTCGGTATTCGAATAATCATTTGAACATTTTTCGTATGTTATTCGAGTATCCGAATAGTCATTTGCAGTTTTCGAACAATTATTCGTTATCCGAGTAATTGTTGAAATAATTAATTATTATCTGAATAATTATTCGAATAAACAATTTTGTTCGAATATGCAAATACCGGAGTTATTTGAAATTCTTCGTATAACGTTATACCTTTAATACTATCTTCAGAAACACTATGGTCAAAGTTTTCTTGGTATAAACTTTCCCAACACTGTGTTGAAAATGAAATCAGTAGTTCTTTAACGTTATACGAAGAATTTCAAATCTCTTTCCTGTAAAATTAACAACATACAGCTACACCTTTACGTGGATTTACCGACGATATATGTCACTGTTAGAGCTATGACTATCACCATTAGGAAAAGACGAACAACAATAGATGTAATCTGTATATATATATATATATATATATATATATATATATATATATATATATATATATATATATAGATAGATAGATAGATAGATAGATAGATAGATATAGATATAGATATAGATATACAGATATAGATATATTATATATATATATATATATATATATATATATATATATATAGATAGATAGATAGATAGATAGATAGATAGATAGATAGATATAGATAGATAGATAGATAGATAGATAGATAGATAGATAGATAGATAGATAGATAGATAGATAGATAGATAGATAGATAGATAGATAGATAGATAGATAGGTAGATAGATCAATCAATCAATCAAAAAATGAGGTGTTGAAATGACTACCACCTTAGCCTGTTACTTGTGTGTCAATTCAACACCAGCTACATCGCCTTCAGAGCACATCAGAAATACCTCGTTACTGGCTGTAAGTATTTGCATTGTTTATTATTGTTTCGTATGAGCAAAGTTTTGCGAAACATATTTCGCATTTATGGCAAGTAACTAAATAACATTCTATGATTTCTGTAATCGGTCACAATAATATTGTTGAAAACCTGTGAATCATCTGATAACAGTTACACAGATAGCTGTGCTTCCATCTGTTTTCTTTATCTGTTATTCTTGTGTCTTAGCATATATGAACATAAGATGACAGAACTGTTGCTTATGTAACTGTTGTCAGACGATTCGCAGGTTTACAACATTATTGTGACCGATTACAGAAAACATAGAACATTATTCGTTACTTGGCATAAATGCCAAAGATATTTCGCAAAGCTTTGCTCATATTAAATGATAAATATCAATGCAAATTCTCTCAGGTAGTAACTAGTTATTTCTAATATGTTCCGAAGGCGATATAGGCTTGGTGCTGAATTAACACACAAGTAACACGCTAAAGTGGTAGTCATTTTGTGTTGTTTCAACACCTTATTTTTTACAGTGTATATATATAGTTGGCAAGTTATCATACAGCTCATTTTATAAGTTTCCAAAATAATTCACTTTCCTCTATTTTTCCGAAAGCTCCGTATGACAATATCATTCATTCATATCATTTTGTATTGGTATATACTTTATTTTTGATCATTTATTAAGGAATTCAGTTTACCACGACTCCTATATATATTTCCAACGTCTATGTGTGTCTCTGTCCGTCCAAGAGACAAAGAATCTCAAGAACTGCTTGATGGATCAGCATCAGTTTCGGCTAGGACTTAGAGAGTCAAAAGTTAGAAAACGAGGAACTTGATGAAGGTAATTCAACCAGTTGGTTCGAAGATATGGTCTTTCCCCTGTGTATTCCCATACAGAGGGTTATTATAGAAAAAAAAAGTCTTGTCATATGCAACCCAACTGTTCCTTGATGTCATGTTGGTTGCATACTATTCAGTTACTTTCAATTTTCCAATCAAATGCCTCCACGTGGTTTACACGTTTCACTATTACTTTCAATACTTGTTCGAATTTTGAAACGAATATTTGCATAACTTTATCAACACTAGGCATAAAGTACTAGGTATTGCATGTGAGTTGAGTTGAGCAAGCATTTCGAACATGTTTAACTTCATGTAAATGGTTAAAGTTCTATTTTTCAACTTGTGACTTCGTTAAATTCTTACTGACATTTTTTTTTTGGGGGGGGGTATTGGATTGGAGTTTAGCGACCCTTTCAGCACTAAAACTATGTGAGACATGGACCTATAACGTAATGTGGTATCCGATCCACATGATATACCATCGGAAATTGGACTCGGGTCTTTCGCACTGAAGAATTCAGAAAAGGGTTGGACAGTACTTTTTTTTTTTTTTAAATTACATATTCATGCAAAACTTATACTAAAATTTTCCGTATTAAGAAAAAAATATGCTAAAAATGTTAATCTGAAAATCAAGAGCAATAATCAGCCCTTTCCGCTTGTCTAGTTGCTAGCCTTTGGTACATAGTATTTCAGATTTCATTCATGTTGGAGGAGTATGAAATTTAAAACCAATTACATTAATATCGCTGAACTGTAGGTCTATGTCTCATAGAGCCTCGATACTGAAAAGGGAGCTTAACTCCAATCCGACCAACCAACGGCAATAATCGTTATTAATGAAAATGTACGTAGGTTCAATGCCGCGTTCACAGAATTTCTCCACTGAATTCTGTCCTTAGCCAACTGGATCCAGTTTCTATTTTGTATTCCTATTTCTGCAAGATCCATCTTAATACTCTTCTTCCATCTGCGCCCAGGTTTCCTAATGGTCGTTTTCCGATTGGTCTTCCAGTTAAGACTTTGAAAGAATTCCCACTTTTTTTCCCCATTCTGCCTATATGACCTATCCATTTGAGATTCCTTGACTTGATGAACCTAACAATGTTTGGTAAATGTATAAATTATGAAGTTCTTCGTTATCAAGTTTCCGTCATTCTCCATTCCCACTCCTCTTGGGTCCGAATATTCTTCTAAGGATCTTGTTCTCATACACTTTAAATCTATGTTCTTCCCTCAGATTAAGTGACCATGATTCGCAACCGTACAGCACAACAGGCATGGTTATCGTTTTATATATTTTAAGCTTCAAATTCCACGATATAATTCACGACGACAAAATATTTTGAACTGAATAATAACACGAATTCCCTGCTTTTAGTCGACATTTAATTTCTTCGTGAATATGGTTTTGGCCTGTTAATATTGATCCTAGCTTTTAAAAGTATCCACTTTCTCGAAAGTGTTATTTGATATTTTAATTTGCGTCCATAATTTGCTGTATTACGATCCCGACGAACTTCCAAGTTTTTAGTTCTCCCTGCATTTACTTCTAAACCTATGTCACTGCAAGCGTTTAATAGGACCTCTGCATTTCACTTGTAATATTTAATTTGAACATGAAATATGACGATACAAAAGACATCAGTGGTTGTTTAAAGTTCACTACATTAACAATGATCCCAGCAGACGCCTTGAAAAGAAATGAACCTACCATAGTAGTTTTCTGCTGTTGAAATTTGTGATTTATTCTTAGTTGACTAATTCATAAAGAAGTATTTTGTCAAAAGAAATCCCACTCTTGAATGTAAATGAATGTCCGAGAGGATGATATTCGCTTTTGATGCCAGATATACATGTATACGATAGCGTTTCATCTCTCGGTGATATTAATTGCAACTTTTGTATTTGTTCTTATACAAAGAGGGAGAGAGAGAATGCTTAAAATCGATAAGTTCAAAATGTGATCTACAGGGCTCCATTTCCTCTCTGTTTTCTTCTTTTCCCTTAGAAGTCAAACCTTGCTTGAAATAGGCTGTCGGCAATCGATAGGCTGCTTTGGGACTCTCTCTGTCTGTCCCTCTCTTTCTCTCTCTCTCTCTCTCTCTCTCTCTCTCTCTCTCTCTCTCTCGCTCTCTCTCTCTCTCGCTCTCTCTCTCTCTCGCTCTCTCTCTCTCTCTCTCTTATTCTCTTTCTCCCTCAAACACTTTCTCGCTCTTTTACATCTGGTCCTTTGCGGTCTACATGGAAGTCGGCTGTAGGCTGTAGATGAGACAATCTTGTAATGAACACTTCAAAAGCTAACAAGGATTCCAACTGCAGCAAGTCGCGTGGCGTGACAGATGTTCTCTTCCTTCAACGACGGTTCTCAAATGTGTGTTACAGGATATGTTCTTTTCTTCCTCTTCTTCTTACAATTTATATATTTTTTTATTATTTTTTCTTGAAAAGAAAATTATATACCATTACCTCGACAGCCAGTTTATTGAATTTTTTTTTGACCATATTTGCTTCTATTTATATGAAAATAACTTCAGTTTCCTCTAAGGGAGATTGGTAGTACCATGCAAATGCGAACGACAGGTGCTGCGTGTGCCACTACACGCACACAGATAATAACTTGATGTACTTCATGGTACGCTAAGGCAAGAACAAATACAAGAGTTGGGGAAATACCACTAAAGATAGCTACTTCAGGATATATCTTGTCTGTGATGATGACCTACAAAACCTGACTTTTTTTTTTCTTTCAGTGTGTGAAAGTGGATCGTAATTGATTTTTCACTTAACGCATCTCCAACGTTTCATTTTTTAGTACTTTTATTCTGTAGGATTAGCAGGGCTGGATTATCCATTAAGAAAAATAAGCACGTGCTTAGGGCATCAAGGGAACGGGGCACTACAGAAATTTTCCATAGCAGATTTTACCGTGATCCATGGAACATATTGTTCAATACTGCAAATGGTGTAGCAGAACCAGGATCCACATAGAGGGTCCCAACATTAAATACAATAATGACAAGAGTACTCAGAAAGTGCATACCTCCGCCCAGGGTCGCAAAATCGAAGAAGAAAAATTCCCCCACACCCTCAATAAAAGCAGGGAAAATTTTGTATGCATTCTGTGAAATGTATGTACTTTCTGAACATCAGTAGAAAAAAAAACATATACATACAATATACTTCGTTGTTGAAAATTTAACCTCCTTGACGGAAGTAATAATAATAATAATAATAATAATAATAATAATAATAATAATAATAATAATAATAATAATAATAATAATAATAATAATAATAAATAATGGGCAAAGATTTCATCAGAAACTGGATTTTTTAAAAAGAAAAATTAACGTCCCACAATTATGCCCGTTAGGCTAAGGGAGACGATGGTGAAACCAAGTGAATGATAAGAATTGGTGGAATGAGATAGTGAGAGGAAACGGTAGTACCCCAAGAAAACCCACGAGCACGATGTTGTCCACCACAAACTTACTTGGCCACCACAACAAAGATCGAACCAGGGACCCCATACACAAGAGGTAAGCGCTCTACCACTGAGCTATCCCGAGAATACTTTTGAAATATATTGTAAGATAAAGTGGAAGTGTTAAAAAATAAACATTATTTTCGATCATAATGTGAATAGTTTTCTTTAATTTCGAGAAGTAAAATATTATTTTGTAGTTTGTTAATGTTTATTTGTATTTTGAATTAGAGCTTAGCTCACGAATCACTGCCGCGTTTGACGCCAAAAAAGAATTAGAATCGTGGCAGAGATTCGTGAGCTAAACTCTACAATATAGAGCTTCCCTGTGGCTAAACGATTAGCGTACCAACCTTTTGCATGCGAGACCCAGTTTCGATTCCCGACGGGAACTCATACGGTTCGATTTCCACGTAAAGTTGTAAGTCCACGTCTCCTATAGCCTCACTGCTGAAAGGGAAGCTAAACTAAAAATCAAATCAAATTACATATATTTGGGACACCAAAATCTTTTATGTGCGTAAAGCTTCTAAGAAATCTAGTCCAGAATAGTAAACGTTAAATTACTTATTCTATCTATTCACATGATAAGTCTACATGTTTTTTTCTTTATAATCCTAAATAAGTTTCTGTTATGATATGAATGCCAGAAAGTATTGTTTATACAATATAGACACTTTATATAAGAGTGTATTTAAATGAGTCATTACACCGTATCAAAATACAAGAATACAGATTATTCAGAAAATAACGATTGTAACTATTAAGAGTTAGTGTAGGACGGAAAACGACTCAGTTATTAAATGTCGATGTCTGTAGTTTGCTTTAAGAACCTGTGTAAACAGTTGAAATAGATTTTGTGGAAGATAAGTCAAGATTTGTGGTTATTAGATTGGAATTCGTAGTTATACAAAGTTAGATTTGGATTAATTATTGTACCTGTAGATTAGCAACGCTATGCAAATTATTATTGGATAAACAGAAGTATAAATCTTGATCATTCTGCTCCATTTGTATATCTAACAGTCTCTTTACGCCTTCATTACTCTATCGACAATCGAAGCAAAAAATATTTTTGTATGTCACAGTAACCTTCCGAGGATTCAAGAACGTTGTCTCTCTTTCTTTTTGTCCGAATTGTTTGCTCTGAAACTCTTACAGGCCCTAGCGACAGTGAAATACCTTTTCTTCTCCATCTTTTCTGATCGACATAGTACTTTTAGCTACCATTGGTAATACTAGGTGATAGCTACCTAATGATAACACTGTTGGAAAGAGGAGAAATCCATCTAAGGTTATCACGATTATTTCAGTGAGTGTGTGAGAGAGGGGACGATGCACAACAGATTTGCACCTATGATTTTTTAAAAGTTACGTTTTCTCTACTCAAATCACTCCCTTTCATTAAAAATATGCCTCCATTAGCCTACAGAGCATAAGAATGAGATGCAAAATTGAATCTATTTCATTTCACGTGTTTTCTCAGTTGTGGTAAGTGGTGCACCGATGGATATTATAGTAGACTCTGCTTTAGACATAAAGAGGATCACGCAAAATATATGGGATATGGATAGCCACCGTTAAAATCACCGTTACCCGTTAAAATGTCCATTAACAAATTCGGACGAGGCATTCACTCCAACTATATGTTGCAAAAATCAGAATTCAAAAAATCGCTTACGTATATGGGATATAAATAGGCATCTTTAAACCGTTAAATCAAAAAAAAAAAGAATTAACGGATTGAGTCCATTAACGAAATCGGATAAGGTATTCACTCTAGCTATATGTTAAAAAATCAGAATTCAAAAATTCGCTTATGTATATGGGATATAGATGGGCATCTTTAAACCGTTATACCCGTTAAAATGTTTGACTCCATAAACGCACTCAGTAGAGATAGTCGATCTAGTTATTCATTACAAAGAACAGAACTGAAAAATTCTCTTTCGTTCAAGAGTTACCGTGCTGAGTGACGGACGGACGTATTAACAGAACAATCTTATAAATCCCACTGCATGATCCCAATAAGAGTTTAAGTTCCTCTAGTTTCCTTAATAAAATGTCTAGGGCTGTCGTAATTTGTTGCACCGTGTATTTCGATATCCGTGGCAAAATTGTTAAACCAATTGAACTGCTTTTTTAAACACTTACTGAACTTTTTTTTTTTTTTTTTTTTTTTTTTTTTTTTTTTTTTTAAGAAGTCAAAAACATTTAATAACTTTTCGGAAAAATACGAAAAGATTTGGAAGCGTAATCTGTGCTTATGATAGATATAATTCTAGATACGTAAAAATCATATTTCAGGTTCCCAGAACAATCGTCTGAGAAAAGCATCTAAAATACCAAAAGGGAAAAGTGTGATAAATGAATCAATTTTTTAGAAACAGAATCTACATATTTCCAGTATGTAAAATTTACAGTGTAATAATTTACGTGCAAGACTACAAAATTTTCAATCCTCTGTACGTCTTGGAGTATATGACGAGATATAGGGTCTAGTTAGTAACGAGTTTACATGTTAGCATTTGAAAGTAATTTTAAAAATTTTAGACTGTCTTGACAGTTTCTTCATTAAATTTTCATGTTCCTTTATTATAAACACGTAAAAACACTGGCGTCTATTACCGTAAAAAAAAAAAAAAAAAAAAAAAAAAAAAGAACCAAGAACTTATATAATGATGAAATCATCAATCTGGAGACAGCAGCTTTGTATAATAGAATGTGTTAGGTAACAATGAATTGGAAATATGTGATATGTCGCCTAAGAAATTTAGAAATACCGTTATCAAGAGTTACGAATATGTAATTATGTAATTTTCAACTCTGTAATTAATTAGGCTTTAGCCTGTTGTGTTGACAATAAATAAATAAACTTTCGAATTACATTTTAAATATCAAAATATAGACAAAACATTCTAGACCCAAAGAAATCAGCATTTATTTATGTATTAAAGGACAAACGCATAACCCTTAAAATATATTAACTTTCTGAATTTTTCATGATTGTGTTTACTTGTAATTTCTTTTTTCTAATCACTTATCCATATAAAATAGACATTATCCGAATAATCTGATAGTTAATCTAGTAATAATATTCAAAAATTGTAAATAAAACTATTGCTTTTCTTTCTTTTTAAATTGATATGTTGCAACTGGTGTTATTGCCGACAGTTATTCGAATATTTGTAATAAAAAAGAATTCAATGCTGTTCTGGAGTGATTATTTTGATGTAAGAATTGGAATATCCTTTTTAAAACAGTTTCGAAAACACTAAATCACGTATGCACGCCTCCCAGTCGTTGAGCGTGACTCTGCATGTCATGAAAACTTTTTAAGAATGGTGCTTGCGAGGCAATTTATAGATGAAAAATTGTGCAATGCAAAAAAGCTTTAAGTGCATTTAATCGTTTGCTAAGTATGGGAATTGAATCACTTTAATTCAGATTCTACGAATTCATATTATAGTAAATTAAGACATCATTTAAGAGAAAATATAGCTGTGTGATCGAGCGGCATAGAAAGTGGAGTAACATTGATTAAATAATAAAATTTCCTTTGTTTTGTAACTTGTATGGGTCTTATTATGTAACAAATTTGTCTAGAATGTCTGTGCTACGGTGTAATAAGCAAATAAACTTCTACCTTTCACACTGTAGAGACAAAACTTTCTTTGGTAGGAATGGTGTTGTTGAGATTCGAATAATGGATTCTTTGAGTAGTCATGATCGGGATAACGAAGAATTCTAATAGCTATTTCAATAAGAAAAATTATTCCTACAATTATTCGAATAACAAAAAATAATTAGTATAACGAAGAATTATTTGTACAGCGGGGGACACTTCTAAATGGTACAGCCATATGGAGATTTACGGCTAAGGTGTACCATTTAGAAGTGTCCCCCGCTGTACAATTATTTGGATAATAATGAATTGTTCAAACAGTTATACCAATAACGAAAAATTAATCGTACAATTATTCGGATAACGAAGAATTATTTGTACAATTATTCCGATAACGAAGAATTATTCTTACATTTATTCGGATAAGGAATAATTATTCGTACAACTTTTCGAATAACGAAGAATTATTTCTACAGTTAATTGGATAACGAAGAATTATTCGTGCAAATATTCGAATAACGAAGAACTATTCGAACAATTCGGATAATAACGAATTGTTCGAACAATTATTCCAACAACGAAGAATTATTCGTAAAATTATTTGGATAACGAAGAATTACTAGTACAATTATTCGGATAATGAAGAATTTTTCGAATAATTATTCCAATAACGAAGAATTATTCATACAATTATTCAGATAACGAAGAATTATTCCAATAACGAAGAATTATTTGTACAAGTATTCAAGTTACGAATGATTATTCGAAAAACGAAGAATTATTCGTACCATCGCTCAGTTAATGAAGAATTATTCGTAGAATTTGTTAGATAACGATGAATTATTTGTACAGTTATTCCAATAAAGAAGAATTGTTCGGACAGTTATTCCAGCAACGAAGAATTATTCGTACATCTATTCAAATAACGAAAATTTTTTGTACAATTACTCGAATAACGAAGAATTGTTTAAAAATTATTCCAACAACGAAGAATTATTCGTACACTTAATCGGATAACGAAGGTTTTTTTTTTTGTACAGTTATACCGATAATGAAGAATTATTCGTACAACTATTCGAATAACGAATAATTATTCTTACAATTATTGGGTTAATGAAGAATTATTCGTAGAGTTTTTCAGGTCACGATGAATTATTCGTGTAACTATTTCAATAACGAAGAACTGTTCGAACAATTATCCCAGCAACGAAAAATTATTCGCAAAATTTTTCGGATAACGATAAATTATTCATACAATTACTCCAATAACGAAGAGTTGTTCGAACAGTTCTTTCACATAAGAATAATTGTTTGAACAGCTATTCTAACATAATAGAATTATTTATACAATTATTCAGAGAACGAAGAGTTATTTGAATATTTTTAACTACACTAATGTGGAGCAAATTTGTATCCCTTTCAAACCACCTGCGCACTCACAAAATGCAACAGTTCGTGTCACAAAGTATCTTTTTTTTTTTTTTTTTTTTTAAAACCCCAGCGCGCAGCTTTGCATATATACAAAGCTTGCTTTGAAATTGTATTACACCATGTAGTTTCTAGTTCGGACACAGTAAAGCAGCTTTGCATATCAGCCAAGATGTCCTTTCACTAATAAAGTTCTGAATTTCTCACTAGATGTCATAGTAAGCAAGTGTTGGACTCTGTCATAATTGTCGCACGCGGAGTTACGCTATATTGTCATTTTTGAACTTTTTTTGCTCGTTTAGGTGGACAGCTTTGAACTGGACTTTTTCTGTGTTAGACAGAAGTGTAATGAGTGCAAAAATGCAAGTACGCTGACATTCGTGGCGTTTTATTGGTTCTATCTGGTTTTAGTGGACTTTGTAGATGTCAACGCTCAACTTTGCATAGACCCTATATGCAAACACCATAAAATATCCCATAGACCCCATATTATTTGCATTAATTAAAAAAAAAATCCTTGTTTCTTACACTGAAATCACTCCAAATTTTAAAAAAATCAGTTTGATCGAAAAAATGGTGGTTAAAGGGTTAATTCTCTTAGCTAAGATCAACTCCCGTGTTCGATTTAGTTATAGTGAATATCTTACAAAGACAAAGAAGAATATATATTAATGTAGAGAGTAAGCCAGGTAGTACTTACAAAATGGTGTTTAATTAATTAATAACTGTTTCCAACCTTTTGTTTTAGAACAGCAATTTTGGTGTGCAGTTTGTGACGTGATAATTGTTGGGAACTAAAGTTTTCAAATATACTGAAAGTATTTAGAATCATTATTAGTTAATGTAATTGTACTATACAGATACTGTATGGTTCACTTTCTAAATTTTTGATGTTCTTCAATGTTGTTCATTAAAATTCAAAAAGTATAGAGGTGGGCTTAGCTAAAAGCGATAACAAACCTAAAGATCTATAGATTCATTAACAAAATTCCTCCACTAAATTCTGCCTTTTAGAAACAGTTATAATCAGAATTAGCAGTATGCACTTCCCAAAGTTTTAACATCCATTTTATCCTTTATGTTATTTCCTAACGCTCTTTGTGCTGGTTGTGATCTAGTCTTAAAGTAAAGTATTTAAGCCATCTGAGACTCTTACCAACATCTCATTCTCTCTCTCTCTCTCTCTCTACGTATGTAAAGGCAAAATGTTGTATTTTATTTGTAGCCAATTCGTATTGTGATTTCAGGAAAAACAGATCAAGAACTACTATTCATCCTAATTATACGCTTGCAACGCATTAATCAGAGAAAATGAGGGTGAGAAAATGTAGCATAATTTGAACGAAATAGTGTTATTCACTATGGCGGAGCTTAGTCATGTAGATCTATATATATGAGTCCATTTCCAGTCATCGAAAGTAGTTTTTTTTTTTCTGAGTTAACAGTTCTTCAAACCAGGCTTCGCCATTTCGCCGCTATTCACAACAAACTATTGTAAAAATTAAGTCAAAATGAAATAATAACACATTTTCGAAACTTTCCTTTTATGTGAAGGGTAGATTATACAAATCTTTATGGAAAACAAAAAAAAAGGATATAAATGTAATCTTTAGAATGATAATAAAATATGCCTAAAATGTGCGTAAGTATAAAAATCGATTAATATATGCATCATAATTTGGGAACGTATCACATACTACACTTAAATATTCCGCCAGAAGAAGAGTACTTTTATGTATGCCAGTTAGTGTGTTACTCGAATCAAGAAAATATAACCTTATTTTAAGAAGTCAAATGTATCAGTTCTATGCAAGTATATCCCAATTCGTTTGACACGACCTTTTGGTCCGTGTGTTCTTTCGAGCTACGTATGATTGCTGTTGCCTTTTGCATAAATTATAATTAGGATGATAAACAAATGGGTTTTCAGTTGATAGTAAATTTTTTACTGATCATTTTCAACTGGATAATAAATACATGGTTAACGCATCAGTTTAATTCCGTTATTTGTGCATTTCATAATTGATATGTCAGTTTTTCCCAATAGTCCACAATGCTGACTCAAGAGCGAAAATTGTTTTACTTCGTCGAGAACCGAATTCAGGATCACGCGTAGTAAACCATCCGGTTCTACCCTTTAACTAAAGTCTGTCAACCCAGAGAAACTTAATTCTAGTGTTTAGTACAAGATCTTTTCTTTTTGGAGTTATCTTTGTTCTTTTCTGATCTCCACTGGTAAGAGAAGCAGAGAGAGAGAGAGAGAGAGAAAAGCTAAATCTTGTATTACTCCCCTCAGTCCCTCTCAATTGGCGATGGTTTTCGCTCACTCCGTTGGCCGTGCTTTCACAGTATGCACGTGCTTAGTCGCGTGACGCCCATTTTGTAGCGTAACGGCAGAGCCCAGTTCTTCCGGTATTATGAACTGATAAAGGGGCACTTGTGTACAAACTGCTTATATAAGGTTTTCAAGACTCCCAATGGTGACAATTTAAAAGAATTATTGCTCTCCTTCTTCTTTCTTTCATTCTTATCAAGAAGAAGCAATGAAATGAAGAATTTAGTCAAGGAACAAATGCATTGATACAGTTGTTAGTACAGTGCACTGAATTCTTCCATTACCCGTAAATGTGTTAAGGAAATTCATTTAATTTTAGTGCTTTGTTTTAAAATCAAAATAATGTTGAAAATTATTAGGTTTGCTTTCTCCGAAGTAAAGAAAAGTACGTATAAAGCTGCTGGCCGCTCACCCCGCTGTTGCAAACCTTTGGGTTCGATCTTCTGTAGGTGATTTTGAAATTTGAATAAATTACGGTTCGGATCCCATCTTAAACTGTAGGTCCACGTCCCATATAGCCTCGGTGCAGAAAAAGGGACGCTAAACTTCAACCAACCAATATATATATATATATATATATATATATATATATATATATATATATATATATATATATGCACACAGAAATTTAAGAAAGAAAAAAAAAGAAAGAAAGTTAATACCAAAGTGCCAAATCGCGTGATGATGCTTCTGAAATCAGAGGCATTTCGGGAAATAACTGTATGGGGCGGGGGACTTCAACATTTTAAATGAAAACAGGAGTTGATTTTGAACCCATTGTAACAATCGCTAAATTTTCAACAACGTTGAGAGGAAAAACTTTGCCATTTGTCTTACCGTTGGCAGCTACACGAGCTCATTAAGAGCTCAATGCAAGGGTTTCGGTATACTGCAACTCAATAGAATAGTAAATAAGTGTTTGAAACTAAACCAAAGTACAAAAGTGTATATGCGGAAACAAACTGCAGTTTTCGAAAACAGTAGGGTCTCAGGAATATCTCTATTTGGGGAGGCAAGGGCGCCCATGTTGTGGTTTCCAGGGGGGGCAAGTATAAGCGACATTTCAAATGTAGTTCAAATTTTGCCGTAACTATTCTAAAATATCTATTGGGCTTTCGATCTTCCGAAGCACAATTTCCTCGAAGGGGGGAGATCGCCCCACCTTGTCCCCCCGGTGATGGGCGCCCTTGGGGGTTAAACTTCAAACTGTCAGTTAGAAACAGGAGTTGATTTTGTTTGCAGTACTGACACTCTATAGATAAGGAAAAACCTATACACTGCTAGACGTATTAAAGTTAATGCTTTTAAAAAAATATTATTTAATGTTTCAAGTTCTTTTATATATATTAACGTATATTTGAATGGTTTAATGTTTGATCTCCTGTTTCGTACTGAAGAGTCTTAAAGTAGTTAGGCCTACGCAATTGCCCTCCTCACAAATGTAATTAGGTTTAACTTATACATTTAAAATATATATATATATATATTCTCTGAAAAAGTTATGCATATACAAGTTATTTCATGTAATAAAGCAATACATTTGAACAACTGTGCAATATGTCTGACGTTTCTTGCAAATAAACAAATTAATTTATAATATCACCGTCTGCACAGATATATCAAACACATACTACTTTATAAATCAGAGGCTGCAGTTTCTTCATATTACGAAGAAATAAATTGCAAAATAACATAGGGGCCTGCTTAATGGATGTTGTTCATTGTTGAAAATATTAAAAAAAGTAACATTGTATTTTTGAAAATGTTAATTTTGCAATAAAATTCAACGAACACTCTTTTGTACTACCAGGAACTGATATTTCTTATTAGCACTGAAGTCCAATATAATACGTTTGTTAACAAAGTCCCATATGAATAAACTGCTGAATAATATTAAAGTTCAATATAATAAACTCACACTCACACCTTTGGAAGGATTTCCTTCGGTTTTCCCTTGCCTAAACCGCTGACAGCATAGGGTCTACAGAAAAGTTTATAGTAATTTCACGTTTTAATAATTTGAGAAATGTTTCATGTCATTGCAATTATTATTATTATTATTATTATTATTATTATTATTATTATTGTGTACGTTTTGATATTACCAGTTCTGTTGATATTCCATAAGTTGACCAGTTCTGTTGAGATTATCTTTTACGTATTAGTTTTAAGAAATCATAACTGTATGTGAAGCAAAAGAATGTATTTAGAGATAGAAACCTGGTGAATAAGTGATTGTGTTATTGCGCGATATTGCACTATTGTGTTCATGTGTAGTATCAACAGAAAGATAATTAAATTTTACGCCTCTCTTAAAGAGAAGAAAAAAGAAGCATTATCACTTTGACCAATTGAGTCATATTTACTCCATCTACTATCGATTGTTTCTTTCGCCGCATTGAATTGTAAAATAGCCCCCCGTGGTTTTCAAAATCATAATCAGTTTTATGTGTACACAGTAATTCAAGATAGGTACGTACTGTTATAGTTAATAATCTACTACTATTTTCTTACGATTTTTGTTGAAAACAAAGCTTCTTTTTTTTTTAGCTGATAACGTAGGAATAAAATCTCGACAGATGCCAGATCGTTACTACGAAATTGTGTGAAATTGTTCGTAGTGACTTTTGGGAAATACACTTCCATCTAATTCTGTAGAAAGCTTACCAGAAATTGTTTTGTAAGTTAAAGGGTGTGCATAAAAGAATGGTTGTTTTTTTTTTTTTATAAATGAATAAAACAGCTGTAAACTGCCGTGCACGGGAATAATGTACGCCGCCCTGAAGAACATCGATCCAAATTTGGCGTGTTAATTATATTCCTTAATTTATTCTTGATGTGTCCTTAATGTGTATTCTTAGTTCACAGGAAACCGTAAGGAAATTCGTGTATAATTTGACAAACCCATAGTCAAGCGGCTGTAAGTTAGTGAAATATTTTTGTAAATGAAATGTTTCAATTTTACATCTCACGATTATGTCCTGTAGACTAAAGTAAGTGGATGATCAATGAAAATAATGACTATGAAAGATTTGGTGGAATGAAAACGCGAGGAAAACGGGAAAACCTTGATAAAACCCAAAGATATTCACCACAAACTCACATGGGGATCGAACCAGTCATCCGTCACACCAGAGATGTCACTCTGCGACTGAGTCACTAAACCTATGTGTAAGCTAATGGTTAGGATTCTTTCTTCTCAGTCCGGACTTTAAATTCGCATGCCAGCCATTCTGAGGCTTCTTTCCCCACTATTAATGAATTTAACAAGTAATTGGCTTCGCAGATTGTATTTGCAAGTTTGTTAAATAGATAGATAAATTTGTCCGATGTTTTGGCTTGCAGTGGCATGTTGTTCGGCGACAATGATTGTGGAAGAACGTGAAATCGTGTGCTTTCTGTTCGTATAATCTTAAGTTTGATCTCGGTGAAGGTACTGGGTCGAATACTAGTGGTTTGGATCATACTTTAAACGGTAGATTCCTTATTATGCTGTGTGCTGAAGCGAGACAAACTCAAAACCAAATCAACGCCAAAAACCTAAGTGTTTATTAGCTGGTCTGTTAAGGAAAAGTGAGAAATTTGTCGCTTTTTTTTAAATGCCTTGATTCTCTGTAAAGAATTGAGTTCGTTTCTAGCATAAAAAAAACTTGTTTTTAATATCACTGCCCGTCATTGTGTAATGTCATAGAACTCACTGCGCTTATTTTCTTCAGCACTAGAAACAACCAAAAGTTCAAAATGAAGTTCTTTCATTTGAAGATTGAAAGTTTTACGTCTGATTAGACGTTTAACAAATAATAATACGTTTGTTATATGCGCCGCCTATCACTACAGAAAGTCCATTTAGCTACGAAACCAACGATTCATCACTGGCTGCAAAATCAGTGACATGTTAGAAGTATCTTTCCAGGTAGTTACCGGTACTATCTCTTTAAAGTACTATGCTTGAACTTTAATACAATGTTACATTTATTGTAAAAATAAAATACTATATTTAAAAGGGGAATAATAAACCAACTTTAAAAAAATTAAAAAGCATCTACTGCATTTATACCATTTATCCAAAACCGTATTATGCGATTAGGTAATTTAACCGTATATTTTGAAAACAAAAGAAGAAGAAGAAAGTGCTTCTATTCGAGTAAACAAGGTAATTCTTTCCATTATCGCTTTTGTTTAGTGGTTGTTTTTTTAAATAAAGAAGAGAAACATCAAATCGTAATAACGTTTCAATTTCAATTGCTAAATCCGAATTTGTTTTCTTTTAAAAAAAATGTTAGATAGAGAGAGAGAACGAGCCTCCTGCTTTGGTCTTTCGTCTGGCAGTGTGCACAACAGCGTGGAGAAGATTCAGAGCGAATGAGCGGGGAAAACATTCTGGCTGTTAGTCAACTCTTAGAGACTTAGAGAATGGAGACAAAGTCTGGTGTTTTGGCAGGTATTGTAATGGGGTCTGTTTCGGATGATTTTCTTTTTAAAAAGTTATTGTTTGCATTGTACAGCTGTTTTACATTGGCGAATATTTGTATGATTTACCGTTTTGTTCATAGCTTGAGTAAGAATCATCCTAATTGAGATTCAGGTTGGAAAATTATTCAGCGAATTTTATCTACTTGGAAGCTTTTTCTTTTAACATTTTGACACTTTGTTCAAAGTGACACCTTTATCGTTTCATTTCCATCAGTATGTCATTCTTAAACTGAAAAAGAAATTAATGCTCTTTAAAAAAAAAAGACTCCTCGTAACCGTGTTGAGTAGCTCCACTTCATTTTGTTAGCCCATTAATTTATATGGGAGAATTACTTTTTTGTTTCATTTAAAATGAAATGAATTTTTAGTGATTTCTTCTTCCAGTTTACTTAAATGTCACTTTGTTTCTATTACTGCTACTATTATTATATTATTAGTAGTATTAGTAGTAGTAATAATAGTAAATGAATTTGCATAGTACAATGCTACTGAAATGATTCATTCGTTTTCAGAAATCTATATTTTCAAAAGTATTACATGAACAAATACGAGAAATGTGTGAAAATGACCACAAATTCACCACGTTTTCTGGACCCAGTACAAATGTTCTACATGTGCCCCTTTGATCAACAATACACGTCCAGACCATGGGCGGAGCTATGAGGGGCATTGCCCCCCAACTTTTTGACAAAAAATAAAAATGCCACTTATAAGATTCTTCAATTCTCATTTGTATTTACCGTGCCTCCCCCCCAGCAGATGAAAGGTCTGCCCCCCTCCAGCAGACAATTCCTAGCTCCGCCTATGGTCCAGACTGTAGTCAACCTTGTTCTTACCATCTGGAGCAGGAAAAAATCTCTTTTCTTGCTTTAACTAAATTTTGGACAGGTACTAACTAAACCTGTGCTGCCACCTAAATATATACACAATATAGATTTGCTGAGATTGTGGTTATTTTCATATATTTCTCATATTTGTACGTGTAACACTTTTGAAAATATAACTTTTCAAAACGAATGAACCATTTATAGTAGCCCTGTATATAAATTAATTATACCTGAATTAAATTTGATTATATATATATATATATGAAATCACGAAGTAAGACGTTCAGATAGATTTGAAGAGAAAATTAATAAACCATTAAAATCCATTCATTTGGAATGAAACAGGAACATAATTCCTTACAAATCAGTGGGCTAAAAACTAAAGATGCCACAGCATTAAATTAGATTGGTTAAAAAAAAAGTTCGAGTGAAACTGCTAGACTGTTTTTGAGTTGCAACGTTTTGAGTATATAGCAGTCATACAGAAGTAGATACGTGGTATAGCTATTAGCTTGCCGAGCCTTAATAATATATTTAATTATATATTTTTCTTTAAAATGAAGTAACTCGGACCCTGTTTTACAATGGATTTTACACAGGAATACGTCAATTATTGCGATTCTCGATTTAACGCGTTGTATAATTTGGTACAAACGTTCCAATTACTGCACTTAAAATTCGAATTATTGCGTTCTCGTAGTGTTACCTACAAGACGAGACGAGACAGGATGTTCTCAAAGGGATGCTAGACGATAAAATAATTCTTCCAATAGAAAAAGATATACGTTTCAAGAAGAGAAAGCACTTTGACGGTATTTTTTTGAGGTGAAACTAAACCAAATTGCGTCTCGTGGACAACACTACGTCCGCGAGATATAGCCCACCATATATGCAACCAGTATAACATCTAATTCTAGTCTCCATTCTGCAGGTAAAAGCGCTCTTGTAGTGCTTCGTTTGTATCCGACAAACAGCAATACGAGACGAGACGAGTTGAAACTACCTCGTCTCGGAAAAGTGCTGTCTCGTGTTGAAAAATGCATCTCTTTCTATTAGAAAAGTTGTGTTCCAACTCATCTTTGGTCACGTAGATTCTCTATCGTCTTGTCTCGTGGACAACACTAAGTACGAGTAAAATTGAAGATTCTGTTTGTTGGTTCCGTGCTGTCTAAGAAGAAAAAGGAAGAAAACAGTTATACACCAATCTTTAACCAAGAGAAAATAATTGTGTATACATACAACCTTGTTTTTACTTAACATGTTCCTTTTTCTTACCCATATGTAAAATTTTAATTAATAGATTTGAAAAAACTGTGTTAATAATGTACGGTTGCTATACGTCCCGAAATTTGCGGGATTATACCGCAATCGACATCTACGTCTTGGCGTCCCGATAATAAATTTCGAGACGCAATGATAAATGTCCCGGTTTTTCTGCGAACAAGATTTTTTTTTTCTTCCTCAATTTTTTTTTAAATTGTCTTCAGTTTATGGATATAACGGTATCAAGCACGAAGGAAGTACGTACATATAAACTAACGAAACCATATCAACATTTATTGCAATATTTGTGGCATTTTTTTCTATACGTCTGTCTAGAAATCAGAATTCGATCCCTTCTCGCACCAAGTGAGATTTTGTGGTGGACAAACACTGTGTGCTTGGGTTTTCTCGGAGTTCTCATGTTCCCTCCCATTCTCTTCATTCCACCATTTCGTTCATTTCTCATGACAAAATCTCCTTTAGCCTAGTCGGCATAAGCGTGGGACGTAAAACTTATAAAGTTTCCATTTCATTTCATTTAGACATCAGAAGTTGCTTTAAAGTTTATGTTACAGTATTTTGCCAATACATTTTTATTTATTTATTTATATCTAGCTTTGTGTGAACACTTTGTTTTAGATTCTTATATTTACTACAGCAATGAAAGAAAGTGAATGCAACTTTGCCCCTTTTATTTGGTGCATTTTAAAGATGAACGTATAGTGTCCTAAATTTTACAACCCTATAATAATCACTTATTTTACTAGGGATGCGCACGAGACAATGGTTAGAGATGTTCCGTTTCGAAAATGTATGGTGAAAGTAATGTCTCGTCTCGAAAAAGATATGTTTCAATTGGAAGAACTTTGTCTGGTCTCATATTGTGCGCAACCCTGTTTTACACATATTATTCAGCCTCCAACCTATCGCGGATTCGATTATTTAAAAAAAAATTTCGTAGCTACAGTAACTGCGTTAACCGAGGCAATTTTGTATATAACAACTGTTTTACAAAGAGTTGTAAACGGAACATTAATTTTATTGTGTTATATATATTTTCATTACGAGATTTTTCTATTTTCATCAGGGAATTTGGTAGTTCAGTATTAAAACGTTCATTTGTGCTGCAAAAGATCCTTGGTTCGATCCCATACCATAAAAATGGGCAGCATCATGTCTGTAACTTTCCTCGAGATTATTCCTCTCCTTCCACAGTTTTCCATCAATCCTTTCATTATCATAATTTGAATTTATTAACCGTTTTTTTAAAATTTAGCTGGACGTCACCATTGGATGTTAAACCGAAATTTTACTATATTTGGGCCGCGGTGGCTCAGTGGTAGAGCGTTCACCTCTAGTGCTTGGGGTCCTGGGTTCGATCCCAGCCCCCGCCAAGTGAACTTTGTGGTGGACAAACACCGTGTGCGTGGGTTTTCTCGGGGTTCTCCCGTTTCCTCCCACTTTCTTCATTCCACCATTTCATTCATTACTCATCTTCACCGTATCCTTTAGCCTAACCGGCATAACTGTGGGACGTAAAACTCAAAGATTTCATTTCATTTCATTTACTATATTTCTTTATTTTTTATATAAGAAATCTTGTTTACTTCCTCTTCAGGTCACATTCTAGGTTAATTCTACTTTTCTCATTGGAGAATATGGATATAGGTATATGGACCGTAAATTTAGATTTAGTAGAATGTAGGAATTGTATATTCCTTCTTATTTTCTTTCGCGAACACTTGCTAAAACGAGTCTGAAGTTACATTTTTTCCATTCCATCAATTCCCTGATTAAAAAAACAAAATATTCATTTCGTTTATTGAAGCATAAACAAATATTTTTTTTTTTTTCGTAGACACGTTTGATGTCAGTGGAGATTAGTTGTGTTCGTCAGAGGTCTCGTTTATTGATCTTCTGTCAGTTTATTACATACATAACAATTGCGCCGCCACATATTGGATTTGCTTCTGAGGCTGACCTACTCCTTTCCTTAACTTTGCACTGTTCTGTAGTTGTTTCTAAACGAGAACTAGGGTAACTGATCAGATTTCGTAACACATTCTTTGGGAAAAAAAGAACACTTGGTCACATTATTATCTTCTTCTGATTTTTCCTTAGTTTATTTGCAAAGATCACGCAATGATACGTATGACTATATACAAGATAATATTAAAACTGAAGCTGAATTTCTTAGTATCAGTTCATCGAATCCTGCTGCGATTGTTTCTGGCTTAGACCGGATTTCATTTTATCTTTAATTCAGGTAAATGTTCAATTCCTTCTTCGTGTTTTGTTAACATAAAATCCTTGTATTAGCGAATTACAGTAAATTAAATTTCTATTTTAACATATCGACGATTATGTACCAACACTAAGAGTGACAGTGATGATGATAATCAATAAAATAAAGGAATGAAGGAAGTATGAAGAAGCGGGAAAAATCCAGAGAAAACCCACGCACACGGTGTTTTTCCACCACAAAATTCACAGCACGAGCTGGAATCGAACCAGGTATCTCACACGCCAAAGGTCAACGCTCTGTTACTAAGCCAGCCTGACATTCAACATTCTTGTATTGGCACTTGTAAGTGAGTCTGGTGTATGCGCTCTAATCATTCGGGAGCACACATAGCCACACAGAAATATTTATATATCTAATTTAAAAATAAAACTTAATTTTTTAACTAGTATTTAGTTGTACTTTCTTAAATTGTTATTTGCTGGTTCGAAATTTTATTGTAAGTGATATGAATTCCTTATTTAATGTTTAAAATTTAAACTGTCAACATTATAATGAACCTTCAAAATTGCTTCATTGCTATGTCATTGTTTCGTTCGTACCAAACACAGACGAAACCTTTAGACTCTTGGTTATCGTACCGTACAGGATTCGATTCCTGGTATGAGCTCATATGGTTTGGACCCCACGCTAAGCCGAAGATTGACCTCTAGTGTAGCGTAGAATAATGCAAAACTCCAACCAAACCAACTAATTTATAAACTAAATCAATTTTTATTTTATAGTGGCACAAGTACCCGTTTTTCTCATCGACTTAAACATTATGCAACTACCACATAGTAGAGTAGTTTGGATTCCTAACTTGAAGTGCTGCTGAGGTACTCCATAACTTTTGCACTTCCAGAACGTGTGACCCTTCTTCTCGAATTACAAATCGAGAAAACGGCTTCGTACGCGATCAGATCTGTTGAATATGTATCTGTGTTCAAAATTTTAGGGCTCTAAATGAATCCTCTCTATGCGAAAATCTGATGATACACATATTCTTTAGCAAGGATAAAAGACATTAACAGCGAAAGAAATGAAAATTCTCATTTGTATATGATTATATTTGCCTTAACTTCCCTTTCAGCAGTTAGTTTATATAAAACGTGAACCTACAGCTTAACGTGGGATCCAAACCATATGAGCTTGTGCTGGAAATCGAACCCGGGTCTCCCACTCCAAATGCACATTCAATAACCATATAGCCAGGAACGGGCTCCAGAAAAATTCGAAATTCCGGTTCACTGTTCTTTCATTAACCTGGTGAGGTTCAGAAAAACTCTGAAGAGTGCAGTAATGATGGTCAGCCTCGGGATTCAGACCCATGATTTATCAATTGCGAGGTCCTAACCGCTATCCACTCACCTACGTACGCTCGCTCGATATTTTGTTTTCAAAAAGTTTCATCCTTAGTTTGCGAATTACTTTAAAATCCAGCTACAGTTATACATTTGTAAATGTTTAATGTATTCGATAATAACAGGATGATAAAGCAATGGGTTTTGCAGAAGGTAGTAGCACTCATTCCTAATTAATCTGCTGTCTGTTATCATAGTTAATACCTTCATTGTTTTTTTTTATTGCTGTGCGTAAGAAGTTAAACCTATTTACCCCTCCATATTATTATTTATTTATTATAATCGTATTTGCTCTTCCTTAAACATAATTTCTATTCATTTACCATGCCCTTTCACACATTCCCTTCTAGACTCGATTTCTTTTCGATTTTCTGTCATCAGATAATGTTCATATATTCCTTCATTGGGTCAATATTGTTTTGTAAATATACATGTATAACCCGGTATATTTTAACTGAATCGACAATGGGCATCGTATACATTATTATAGTTTATATAGTTATACACAGTTTCTACAGTAACACTGATGGTTCCTTTGTTAACAGTTTCTGTTCAGTGAAAGTGCTCGAATGTATATTCAAGATATTTAATAGTGAATCAAGTAAGCAGTAAGTGACCCCGGTATTTCGATGTTGTAGAAAAAAAAAGATATGTATTTATGTGAGGTTGTAGTACGTAGTGTGATATTCATGCTGGGGTCGAAATTATTAATATTTAACTTTTATTAGTGTGTAACTTCCATTTACGTACAAAAAAGTGTTATGATATGTTCAAAATTTAAATGTTTCGTCGAATAGTTTATTGACACAATTCAATTTCTTACGTCGCTACCAACGCTCTCGCCTTCGGTGCTAGCGGTCCTGGGTTCGATTCCTGGTGGGGGCACTCGATCGAAAGAGTGTAAAACGCTTTTTCAGGCGAGCCACCCTGAATGAGGTTTTCCGGGGTTTTCCTCATTCTCATCAGGCAAATGCCGGGGTGGTACCTAATTTATAGGTCTCAGGCCGCTTCTTTCCTTCTCTTTCGCCGGATAGTGTGCTCGCCGAGGGACATCATCCCTCAAACGTGACGGGCCTTAGGTGCCGAAAGCCCAGATATCTAAATCCCCTTATGTCGCTACTCATGAAGTGAAAGAATTGGTATTATTACGTCCATTTGAGATTCAGCAGGAAGCCGGGAAACGTTTATAGTATTTGACTCGTATCATTTTCAGTACTTGAGCAGGGGTCACAGTGGCTCAGTGGTAGAGCAATAATTTCTGGTTCGAGGGGTTCCTGGATAGATATTAGGCCATTTGAGTTTGTTTGTGATTGACTACATATATCTGTGTTTTTTTCGGGGCTGTTCTTTTTCCTCGCACATTCTCATTTCGCTAATGATTTCAGAAGCGTCGGATATCATATAGAAATGTCATTTCATTTCCGTACTTGAACACTCATTTTTAGATCCCTCAAAAACTTACCTAATGTAAGTCTTCTAGCAATTGTGTATTATATTATTATTATTATTATTATTATTATTATTATTATTATTATTATTATTATTATTATTATTATTTTATTGGTTAAAGTTTTATTTAAAATTATTCTTGAGTGAGAGCATAGGACAGGGCGCAAAATATCCGGTCACCAGGTCGCCATTGGCGACTAGAAATTTAGAACTGGCTACCAAAGTTCAGTAGGAACGGTTTCTGCCAAACCTTACAGGGCAGCGCAGTTTCTGTTTCGCACGGAAATAATTGTCACTGAGTGAGAGAAAACACGAAATGCGAATGAAGTCTTCACAACAGACATGGAGAATGAAGTCTTGAACAACGGTGCAATTCGCCTCTCCTTTTCCATCCTAAATCGAATTTGCTGACAATCTCCATCAATGGCCCTTCACTTAAGGACTTTGATCCGAAAACTTCAATCGACAACTGGTACTTCAGTACAGAGAGAGAGTGTTACACAAACGTAAAGTCTTAAGGTAAGATATTTTTTAACACACATATGAATTGTTCAATTCAAAATTGATTATCCTGAATCTAATTTTCTGGTTTTGAAATTTTATGCCCTGTCAAACCAAAGGCCGTGGGGAGGGGAGGGGGATCTCATAATTTGTACGTGAGAGATGCTGGGGACCATCATTTTTTGATTGACGAGTGCGTATGACTGAAATTTTGCGCCCTGGCCTAGGAGATATGAAGAAAACGCTTATCAAACTCATATCACTAATTGAAAATGTTGTGAAGATGCCGTAATCAGCTATTAGTATATTACGTTTATAGATAAATTACTTGGTTAGGCTTTGAAATATATCGGCATGTAAACAGTAACGACGCTTAAGTTGGTTAATTCCGAAAAGTGTTAAATGAATGTCGTTCTCTGTAAGGCCCTGTATAATGATCCCGTACACATACTGTGACTACCTTGCCATTTTCCAAATAATTTAAACGTTATCAATACTTCAAAAAGACGTTATTTAAGTCAGTATTGCGTCTTTAGATTTGACGTAAATTGTACGTTACACAAGGAAGAAAGAAAAAAATCAATCAGATATTTTAACCTTGACAGTGAGACTCTTGTTTGTGCCGAGATAATGCTATGTAATTGAACCCTTTCAGAGATTATGTGCTTGCTGTTACTGCTGAGTAATCAGTTAACAAAGATCATTGTGGTTTTTCTTCTTTGTCAAATATAGCTGCTTTCAGTGTTACAAATGCTACTACTAAAGTCGTTTCACATTGTAAGCAATAACAATACAAAGCAAAAAGATTTTTTTAAGCAACTAATAATGCCAGGACTTTTGTATTTATAGCTGCTATCGTACCATTTGTGAGTTAAATTTCCAGAGATTAACTGAAAAAAGTCTCCAGATATCGTGGCCGGTCGCTGAATTCGAACGTAAGTTGAACTGATTGTAAAACAAGAAGGTGTTCCCTTTACCTTCGCGCGACTGTCTATTGTAAAACTTGGGACATCGTCGATGGCATGTGGACAGGGCGAATGAAACGAAGGACGTGACGCGACGTTGTCGTATGGCTAAGCAGATACACTACAGCGAGAGCGGGTGACAAATGCTTTAGATCCTCTAGCAACACTGCGGCCTTTTCATTTGCTAACAACGTTTTCCCAGCAGCCTAGGTTTATTTTATTTTATTTTGTTCAATATTCGTAGAAGAGTCGCGTAAATTGTTTTTATTTTAATGGCGTGTCTGAAGACTGCAAAGTTTGCTATAAAAATGTAAAGTAAAGGGAAAGCTATGCGTTTTGTTCAACTTCTGAATGTTAGTTTCATGAGAGGTAGATCACACCGCTCAACAAATTATTGCCTTTAGGAGTTATTTAGAGTTAAATTCAACAACAGCATTATTTTTTGTTAAAAGTAATCTTGGAAGTTACAGAATACAACATAAAAAGTGCTACAAAATATATTTTCTGATACGATGTTTCCAGCAGAGAAAGGGGGCAGAACATTCAGTACGAGATGGTTGGTTGACTTGGATTTTAACATCCTTTCTCAGCATCGAAGGTGGCTCTGATCGTGTTGAATAAAGAAAAGTTTATATGATTTAAAAATTCATAAGTTGGCCACGTGTATAAACTATACATCTCTTGGTGGCCAACTTACCGAGTAATAATTGCATACAGCTTTCTCTGTACGGTTTCTTATAAATATGGTCAAATTTTAATAGACAAAGGGCCAATTTAGCAGGTATTTTAGCGACCATAGGACTAGAAAATATATCTATAGAGAAGTTTTTTTTTTTCATTTTCTAAAAAAGAAAAAAAAAAAGATCGAGATTGAGTTACATCTATTGATCCGACGGTGCAAGGGACTCATAGTGTTTCTAGGCCTTCCATTCGCGATAGGCCTATGTGGCTCTCGAAAAGTGTGAAGGTGATCAAGCTTTCGATGACTTTGGCTCCCACATTTCCTCAGGTAGTCATTTGATAGTGAACCTATGAACCACAATTAGACAAGGGTGAAACGAGAGAATAAGAGGTTGATATGTTACCTTTTGATAGAGAAGACTTGCTTTACTTGCGATAGCTACCATTGCATAATCTTACAGACCTCATCCCAAAGATTCAGAAACTGTTAAAAGGTGAATAAATGGAAACGCTTCATTTGAAAAGAAGCTCCTCAAGTATTGCTTCAAAAGGAATTAAACTCTGGTCTACCGGTTGGTAAGTAGACGCCTTATCTACTCTGCTACTGTGGATCTTTCTACTAATACGCAGAAAAAAAGTAATTCTAAATCAACAGTACTTTCGACTCCAGTGACATGGATATAAGTATATAATCAAATATGCATTAAGAATATATAGTAGGTGTACTTTGTGAATTTGTTCTGTGGGCGTCCCTTCTGTTATATGTATTACGCGATAACTTCAAAGACGGTTTGATTCCCGGTGGGGTCACTCGGACGAAAAAGTGTAACAGCTTTTTCAGGCCAGCCTCCCTGAATGACGTTTTCCTGGGTTTTCCTCATTCACACCAGGCAAGTGCCGGGGTGGTACCTAACTTATAGGTCCCAAGCCGCTTCCTTCCTTCCCCAATCCTTTCTTCTTTTCCTTTCCCCGGATAGTGTGCTCGCCGAGGGACGTCATCCCTCAAATCGTGAAGGGCTAAATGGCCTTAGCTGCCGAAAGCCCAGAAATCTAAATCCTAAACTTCACAAAGACTGGAAATTCCCTTGAAGGAAAACATTTTTACTGTAGGTGAGAAAACCCGTATATTACGTCACAAGGGCGAAGACGGAACTATTCCATTGGTCTGTGATAAAGCGATCTTTCAAAGAAGAGATTCATGTGTATATACAATTCTGTACATGGCCCTCCACTGCTTAGCTTGATTCTATGTTGAAAGTGCTATAATATACTTCTGAGGGCCCCGGTTAACATATTTGTTCATTTCTCAACAGGTGGAGTGCTGAGTTAGTAATTGTTCGTGTTGAGTGGATACTGAATTGGTAAGCTCTGTAAATAAACTTGTACACAAACATTGGGTGTTATTAAATGGCGAGAAATTCTCCACGAGGACGGGAATTTTATTTCTGAAAACTGAAAAGACAAGCTCGGTAAGTTCCAAGTTGTGAAATTGAACTACAAGAGTCCAATATACCAACGACCAGTGACAGATTTATTATTTCTGTTTTGAATATGTGGACAAGGGAGGAGATAAACCGACTCTGAAGCTGAATCTATTTAAAAAAAAAAAAAAAAAAAAAAAGCAAACAAGCAAATTCCCGCTATCTTTTATCATTTCTGCTCCTCGTTTGTTATAGTTTTTGCTCTGTGAAGCTCAACATTAAAATCCGAATTGGTAGTAGATTTCTGTTATTTGCGATTTCAATAGAGATGTTGTGATGCAATATAGAACCTATTCTTATCCGAAATTACTACCGTATTGCTATGTCTGATAGAAACGGCAGACATTTACAATTTTATGTTAAATACAGCACTAAAGATTCCCTATGCCGAGACATTAAATTAATGTAATATCTAATTTAAGATAACCAGTATAAAACAAATGGTCTGTTAGACAAATGAAAATAAAATTGTCCTTAAGATTCGCGTAGGATAGCTACATTTTTCTTACATTGTTTCTTCACACTTGAGAAGTGATATACAGTTAAAATTGCAAAAATTCCTTAATTGTTTTCACTCCATTAGCCTATCATAATGCTTCTTATATTGAAACTTGGATTCGTAGATACGGGAATTCGTAATTTCACTAATGTAACAATTCTTAGGAAAATCTTTCAAGTGGCGAAATCCGGACAATCTGAATATTTCTAATTAAATAATAATAATTTTTATAGAGGTAGTTGATGAGTACTTCAAATTAGGTATATGCCCGTAGCCGAACTCCCTGTATTAAAGCAATTGTTGTGGAAGTACCGAAGATTTCTGAAACATGGGTATTTGGATAGGGCACATACTAGTTCCTAAATAAAGTCTTGACCAGACTAAGTTGTTTCATTATATTGGAGATGTGGACCTTTAAGATTGGTTTAAAGAGACAAGTTTTGCAGATAGATGTCACTACAGTCCTCGTATCTCTCTTATGTATTTTTTACCTTTGACGAAAATTCACGATTTCTCTTACAAATTTCAAACTACAAACTTTAAATTTTTAGAGAGCCAATTTTTTATTTAGAATTTTCTTCATTGTTGAAACGGCTTAATTGTTGCAATTGGATATCCAAGTCTTTAATAATATAATGATTCAACAATGAAGAAAATGTTAAAGATTGTTGCCTTCGATAGGTTATGAGGTTCCTTCTCAAAATTTGAAGTTTGTAGTTTGAAATTTGTAAGAGAAATCGTGAATTTTCGTGAAAGGTAAAAAATACATGAGAGAGAGACGAGGACTGTAGTGACATCTATCGGCAAAACTTGTTCCTTTAAATCAACCTTAAAATTCATTTTTTCATGTTTTTGGTAGCCTATATAACTCCGAAAGGAAGCATTTGTGCACTCAGGTTGGTCTATACTTTTCGTCTTACCTTGGTGTTAGGAATCACCTCCCAAACGTTGTCGGTGTGGTTTTGAAACACCCTATATGATTCTCATTTAAAGATTGAGTGTAACAATGATTTAAATTGTTTATTGAAGTTTGCTGTGCGCTTTCAGTGCCGGCGCTATATGACACGTGGACCTACAGTTTAAGGAGAAATCCAAACCACTGTAATGGGTTCAGGTTTCAAGGTTCTTCCACTGGGAATCGAACCCAGGACCCCATACATCAAAGGCAGACGCGCTAGGAATAGGATCAGTGCTGAAGACTAGTAATAATACGAGAAAATGGATTTTGAATAGCATTATGTTTTTGTTTTTGTTATAATCATCATTATATACCATTGGGATTCGCGTACATCCCGTTGAGGAGATTCGCTCTTGAATTTCAACCTGACAACGGCTGACTGTGTGTTAGCTGATTCATTTGAAAGTAGCGTGAGTGTTGTTTATTATAACAACGTAAGTTCCTACATATTTAAAGATTATTTCATGAACAAGAAAAGTAGGGGAAAGAAGAAAAAATGTCTTTCTCTTTTCTGTAAAAATAACCTTTGGGTTGCAGTTGTCTTTTAAACTGTCCTGGCAAGAGTGGTAGCTAATGTTGACGTCGTGTTGTCCTAACGTGGTGGGGAGAGCACGGGCTTCGATTCCCAGATCAGACCTCGGCAGCATCGATCTCTTCCCCTTGGAGTCACACTAGCTCCATCTAGGAGCCTCTTTTGGAACTAATTTCCATTGCAATGAAAGGCAATATTCTCCGTTATCGATCGTGCACTGTGCCCCCTAAGATTGGTGATCCAATAAGGAATATGTTTACTAAACAGCACGTGTGGGGAACATTATTCAGCGTTTTACGCTGAATGGTGGTCATGCACTCAGCCGTCATAATATGCTTGCTTATTCACAAAAAAAGTGCTGAAGGGTAATCTCAATTCGCGTTCTTGATTCATGTAGCAATGGATTTTAAAAAAAAGAGTTCTTTAGCATGTTGTTCGGTATGCATTTTTGTGAGCATTGCATGCATGTTGAAAATTTCATCCATCCGGATATATTTTTTTTAAAATCCCTGTCATTCTTTATGGGACAGTTCAATAGAGAATTCACAACTTGTATGACGTCAAGACCACTTTTGCTCGTCTTTTGTTTCTGAAAGTTAAAAATAGTTGACACTGTTGGCACTTGATCGCGTGGTATCTCCACACATCCCTTACAACTTTCCCTTCCCAAACCATTTTTCATGGTGTTCAGATAATTGTGAAGTCATATGTATACCACCACTAATCTTCCTTCCTACACTCAGCGCCACACACGGTTAATTTTATAAGGAAAAGATTTATTACCGATCGATATTACTCGCTCAATAATCGTAAACCGTATCGAAAAATGCAGCGATAAATTTATTTGCTAGGTCAGAAAATTGGAGAGCTCCTCTCTCCATTTTAAAATTGTTCCCTGTTTTTTTTTTTCTTATCTTTTTGGAAAGCTATTTTCTGTATCTCTTCAATTTCTTTTTCCTTATAAAGTCTTCCATACATTAATTTTTATGGTATAAGGAATACTGTATATATAATTTAAATGGAACATAAGTTTGCCGTGGTAACTTCTGCACAACATACTGTAGGAATGTTTGTTTCAATTAAGGATTTAATTTAAAGGGAAATTGAAACCACTTTAGAAAATAATAAAATAAAATAAATATCAGTGTGGATAATGGTTTTCAACCATTTAATTCACGAACTGTGAGAAGATAAAGTGTTTTGAGGGCCGTGTAAATTGGAACATGTACTAATCTTTCGAATGCTTGTGTAAGTTCTGTTCTTTTGTTTAATTAAATTGTATTGTATACAAAACTATAGATTTTGACGGAAAATATTGCTTGTAAATAATTTTTACTAGCTTTAATCAGCTGGTCTTGTTAGAAGAAAGAGAAATAAACATTTCCACATGTATATCTGTAACTTCAGCAATGGTTTAGAATTCTTCTTAACAGTCATTTTAACTTATACATTTTTTAACGCTGAAATACTAACTCATAAACATATATGCAAAATCAGAAGAAAATTAAACATCGAAGTTTTTCAGTACAAGTAAGGGACATACGCAGATGCGTCCTGAAGATCCGGACCCCCCCCCCCCTTCCTGAAGTCCCAATGCGTTTGTAAGTTTTGTCTAATCTTCGGTGCGATTTTACAAATGTTAATATAATTTATCCTTATATTAAATTTGAACCCCTCCAAAATAAATTCCTGCGTATGTCCTTGATATATTATGTGTGCAATTGACTAGTTGTGTTATTTTGCTTGTGTTTTTTTTTATTACTTGATGCATTGGAAATATTTGATTGATTATAGTAAATATACATAATTCAGACCTTATCTTTCTGAACTGACCCATTCGTTCCACACACGTTGTACATTTCCATTAACATTCAGCGATATTGGCAACAAACCTAATAGAAAATTTAAAAGCAAATTATTTCTCAAAAGCACAGTCATTATTATTGTTTATTTATTTTATTGTTAGTAGTACGAAAACAAAGACTTCTTGAATCGTTCATATACACTCGCTTGAACAACTGTCTGTGCTAATTATTTTTAAAATAATAATAGTAGAGACATGTGTACACTACCTGAAAGAGTTTGGTTAGAAAATTGAAAGTAATTGAATGGTATGCAAATATCTGGATTTTTAGGCACAGTTGGATTGCATATTGCTAGGGGCAGGAGTTTTTCGCAAGTTGCGAAATCGCGAAAATTTTCCGACAAAGCCGAGATTTGGGTTTTCAACGAACTACGTCAGATTGAGTAAGGAAATAGGTATTTTGAAGTCGCAACAAAAATGCGATAACTGACATTTTGAGCGAAATATGCCGCAAAACGCGACAAATTGCTATTTTTTAAAAACCTCAATTTCAGTTGTTAAAATACTAAAATAACAAGTACAATTTTCCAAGCAATGCTTTCCTTTTGCAACGTTCATTACTACTAACTTCCGTTTCAAGTTCATAGCTGGTAGTTGTGGAATGTGGAACATTCAGTGTCGTGTTAAACCAGCAAAAATCATCACTTCGGTGTTTTTGTGGAATACGTTCGCTAAAAGATTTTATAATTTTAAAAATGGTGAATAAAAAGAGGTCGATATAAGATCGAGCAAGTGAAGGCTTGTACGTGAGTGATATTCAAACGTTAATGTGTAAATTTTGTAATTCCTTGTCCTAAGTGGTATTATTGTTTATTGCTTATATTGGGCCTATGTTAGCGTTCGTGTATTAGAGCTTGAAAAATAATTTACTTAGCGCCAAATTGAGAAATTTCATATTTCAAAATGCGACAAAATACGATTTTTTTTAAAATTTCAAATGCGAAATGTTTAATTTCAAATTGCGAAAAACTCCTGCCCCTACATATTGCCAAGGTGAAATTCATTTATAATAACCGCCCGATAGGAATACATGAGAAACCGTATCTTCGGATCAACTGGATGGATGACCTCCTTCAACGAACTCGGTTCATAACTCTTTATTTTCTACATCATGACCAAAAAAGATGGTGGTCCATCAAGTAGTTTTTGAGATCTTTTGTCTCCAGGACTGATGGACAATACAGTGGAGATTTTATTGGTAAACTACACTACGTTCAATTAAGATACATAATGACGATTGCAGGTGCGCGAAAAATCTCATATTATTAACACGAACTGTTATATTGATTGTAAATGGCAGTTATTTTCATTATTAATTGTTGTAAAGGCCAATACGTTATAGTTCGAACATATGTATTTCATGTGTCAGCTTCCTCTGTATTAAGTAGGAAATATGGGCCAGCGAAAGTTGTTGTGTATATATCAGCAATTACAGAACCTCAAGAGTCGAAAACTCTCTCTATCATCAAAGTGCAAGGCGCGATTCGTATTCTTTTTCAAGTAATGAACACATGTATATGCAGATATATTAAGTTTCCTGTCTCGATAAGTTTTTTAGAAAACTTTTTCCTCATACGCGTATGTTGGTACAACTTTCGTTCCGTCTTGATCCAGCGTCGTCTCTAGTTCATATACCTATTGTTACCCAATATGACCTCTCACATTCCAAAGGCTAATAAAATAAAAGGTATTGTGGGTAGAAATATACAAGTTGTAGTCGCTTTATTCTAATTTGAAATAAAACAATTGACAATACAATTTGAAGATCTTTCTGAAGGCTATACAGTTTGTAATCGTTCATTATTCTGAGACATAACGAGCACTGTTAGGTAGGCTAGATCATTTTTTTTTTTTTTCAGCGCTAAGCCCGTTGTTCGGAAATTCTCAATCCACTGCAAGTTAGTCTTACGTAGAAAAGCAAATTTTAAGCGAGAAGTCTTTGCTAGTAATCAGAAAACTGCTGGTTTTGAAAAACATTTCAAGTGCATACGCGCAATGAGCTTCAGATCGAATCATAATGATGACTGAAAACAGCAGAATGGTAAGTGGAAGTTTTGAACATGACCACTCCTCTGGTCCCTCCACTGACAGCGCTACAACAGTTAAAGATGTGGGTTATTTTATTCGATATTATTGACAATAACTGTATTGTCAATTGATGTGTCATTTCAACACACAGGAGAACAGCGTAATTCAAATCAGAGCAAAGTAATTATAAACTGTTATCAATACCATTTTGTATTTTCAAACAAACGAGTTTCTATCTATAATACTTTTTATTTTATTATCCTTTAAAATGTGGGAAGTTTTATTGTGTTACCCTGTATGAAGTACACACGTACGATGTTTGTGGTTTTCTAAAGGAACAAAAACACCCTATGTATAAGTGTTCGGACATTTTTGAATATAGATGACAAATATTTGTTATTTACAATTAGGAAAAGAATAAAATATACACCATATCCGTTAATGATCATTATATTGACTAATTTCGGTTTTTCTTTTACCATTTCCTGTTAATTATGTATTTCAAGCTGCGCTGGGTGTGTAAAGTATCGGTTTTGTAATATCCTTTTAACTTGATTTGTGTCGCGTTGTTGTGACCCACTTCCGGGGCTGTGAAGTAGGTGACAACAAATGAAACTCTCTTTTGTTGTCATTTGTATACAAAGGAAATCTCATTTATATTTATACGCGTTCCGTTTCGAGCACGCTTTTCTTTACTGAATTCAATACCGCTTCTTGGTTGTTGTGTTTCTCGCTTACATATTTTACTTTTGCATAGCTATATTACAATTGAAGAATGATTATTTTTTAACTCGATAAACGCATACACGTGACTTTCTTATAAACTATTCGTATTAAAACATCAGAGCTATAAATGAACACTTAAGGTGGATCACCACCCGTAAGTCAGTACATATTTTAGCTTATTCCCTTAATTACTGCGCAAGGAAACGTTACATATTATAAATATTGTACTATAAGATAGAGTTATGTTTCAGCTATAACACAAGACACTGATTCATTTGGTTGTGTGTTTTTATATCGAAAAAGGTAACAAATAAAAGAAAACATTTGACTCGTTTTACAATGAGTCCACAAGATGGCCCTTGTTAGATGTTACTAGAAGTGTTCAGTTTTATGAAATGTATATTTGTATGTGTAAAATATTTTAAAGTAACTATCTTCTTACGAAATAGATATATTGTTTGACCGTTTTTCGTGTTATGTTTCACATTTTATTTAAACATTAATTTACATTTAAGGAAATAGATTTTGAGACGAAACTTGCGCAGAACGCCATAATGCATTGTTGCCAAAATTGTACGTTTACTGTGGTAGTCACAATAAGAAAATTCCTGGATTTAGCGTTGCAGTTCGAGAAGCGGAATTTAGCTGTGAATTACGGTAAAGGTCGAAAACTAATTTCTCCAGTAAGTATCCAAACAAAATTCCATGATTACTTCCTTTTATCTGGCGTCACTAACCACTCGACATTCTATGGCAATGCTACAATATTCGAGCAGCGTCTAGAATAGCACCGAGAACACCTAGTGATCCACCTTAACTTCATTATGTGTTACATGTTCCAAAATTTAGATTTCTACTCCTTTATTTTTTTTTTTTCAAGGGTGATTATCGGGTTTTGGAAAAACAGTCCTCAATCGGAAACTAAGGTTTTTGTTACCTTCCGGGCAAATGAACAAATCTCGCGGTTAAAACATCGCCGCGTAAAATCCCATGGGATAATATATCACTAGACTAAAATCTTGTTGAACCAAAATCTCGCGAGTGCATAATCTCGTCAGGGTAAATCCTCGCCATTACAATTCATTCAGTACAGAATGAGTTCAATATAAGTTGCTCATTCAACTAATTTTCTTGTGAACCTCCCTAAAATCTCAATGGTACACCGAGTCATAACCTCCTCCCTATAGATATCTCTGTTAGTTAAATTATTTGGTGAACATGAACTGATTTTTTTTTCGAAGGTTGTGGTACTCGGGTTTAATCTATGTAGAGAAGTAACTTCTAAGCTATATTTTTTTTCTATTTGTAAAATTGATCAAATTAATGTAAAAATATTTATAATACACTCTACACTGAAGAAATCGTTACGGTGACTAGGAAAGATTTTTCGTTCCACGAGGTTTTGGCTGCGAGAATTTGTACCGAAACAAAATTTCTACTGATTCTAATAGAAAAGAAATGGCCTTTTCAAATAGCCAGACATATAATTGCATCAGGAGCATAATTAGAATCTGTGATTAGGGAAGGGGATGACAAGAGTAGTTGTTTTTGTTTATAATGAAGATTTATGCGTAAGATTTTACTGTATTTATTTCGCTTTTTACGGAAGTAAGCGTAGGTTGTTGTTGTTACAAATGTTTATCTGGATTTTAAAAAAGTCTCCTTAGACAAATTCATTAGTGAGTAGTAGCAAAATAACAACTATAATAATAATAATGAGCAGAAATAGTAGAAGGGGAATAAAAGCTCAGTAATTAAGCGCTAACCTTATATGCAAGGTTCTTGGTTCGATTTCAGGTTTGATCAACTTATGGTAATATTGTATCGATACGATTCTTCCTTTTCTTCCCTCTTCCTTCATTTAAACAATTCTCCCATCTCTTGCATTTCAGCAATTCCTCTCTGTAGTCTACAGAATATAGTGACTTCCTCGTCTAAATTATTACCACTGTCGCCTTTCGTGCAGGATACTTGAGCTCGATACCTGGTGGGGGTAGATATGGTTTGATTTTCACATTACACTGTCTTCCATAGCCTAAGAGATGTTAAACCTTGAAATAAATATACAACTTCAGAGGAATAATCAGGAGTGGACTGTGTTTATGAGAAAGATGGTGGTGCAGGCATTGATAGGAATCTTCTAATTGGTCGCAGACGGGAGGATATTATGATATGTCCGTTACTATGGCCATTGCATATTAGGTTTATAACAACATTTGATTTTAACAGCAACATGAGTTATAATTTTGATATAAAGATACTTGGAACAAAAGTCGTTTTTTTTTTTCACTTAACATTTATAAACATTATCGTGAAAAATATCTTACATTGAGGAATGAAAAAATATATTTTATTTATTATATTTAGATGTAATTTATTCATTTAATTGTCATTAAACGGTGGTTATACCATAAATGGGAGACTCCACAGGGCATTTGCACGGCGGGCCAGTTCATCTCTGCTAATAATAATGAATACTTCTTCATTGCGGCATTGATTCGAATACTTCGTTCCTATCCCTTATGGCCATTCTGGAAATAAAATTGCTACTCCTGCTGCTGGATGTATTCTTATATCCTCTCTCGCAATACACATTAAGGACGAAAACCATTGATCGTAATTTTACGCACCGATACGCATCACTCATGTGATAGGATTTTACCACTGCACGTTTAGATTTATTTTTATTTATTTATTTTACGTAAGTTTACATGACATTGAAATCGCTAATGTTCTCTGTGTTGTCCAGTCACCAGTTAGCCTTCAAAACATAAAAAGAGGGATGTTGTATGGAAAGCTATGTTGCTGCGTTATTCCCATCCACACAGACCTTTAACCGTAATTAATATATAATATACTTAAACCTAATAAATTATAATCACAAGCATGCATCAGAATATATTGTATGTGACAAATTCATAGCGATGGAAAGGATCATATGAATTGCCATTACTTTGTGTTAACAAGTTTTTTTTATTTAAAAAAAAATCAAAAATGAAATACATTATGTATGTGAAAGTGAGTGTGTACGTAGTTTATGTTCGCTTGACCATTTGACCCTTACATTTCACACATACTGATACCACACTGAACTTTCACTCATAGATTAATCGATTTCTTCTTCCTGGATATTTAATCAACATGAATTTCCTTGTTCCGTTGCGCTACTTTGTAGTGAGGAAATAGTGATCATTAAAGCTCACACTCGAATAGTAAGAAACTTCAAGCTTCGGGCTTTTCCTTCTTTTGTGAAACACGAAGAGAACATATATAGTCTTGCTATCGGCAAATAATATGGAGTTTTCAACATAGTTGTCTTTACTTTCTGACACAAAGATGATTGAGATAAAGATGTGTGCATTATTTATTTAGAAATGAAACTTCACTGAAGCGATACTTCTTAATATTTTTGGTGGAATGAGAATATTGGAAAAACCCATGGACATGATGATGTCCGCTAGGCGCGCACCCAGAAAATTTTATTCGGGGTCCAAACTTTTTTTTTTGGGGGGGGGGGAAGGAGAGGTCCAATACTTTGTAGTGAGGAAATAGTGATCATTAAAGCTCACACTCGAATAGTAAGAAACTTCAAGCTTCGGGCTTTTCCTTCTTTTGTGAAACACGAAGAGAACATATAGTCTTGCTATCGGCAAATAATATGGAGTTTTCAACATAGTTGTCTTTACTTTCTGACACAAAAATGATTGAGATAAAGATGTGTGCATTATTTACTTAGAAATGAAACTTCACTGAAGCCATACTTCCTAATATTTTTGGTGGAATGAGAATATTGGAAAAACCCATGAACATGATGATGTCCGCCAGGCGCGCACCCAGAAAATTTTTATTGGGGGTCCAAACGTTGGCGGGGAAGAGAGGTCCAATACTACAAACCACTATGTCTATATAGTATTCAACGGGTATTGTTATGTACCCGATTAGTAATTGTAAAAACTTCCACCTATATTTTCAGAAAAAAAAATGATAGAAGAACTAGATTATTTTCATAAGGGAAAGAGTACAAATGAAGTGTAAAATCAAATGTTTATGCTACATCAATCATTTCCCTGTTTTTCCCTGTCAACAAATATAGATTTATTAAGAAAGTGTACAAATGCATGTTGAGTTAGGGAGTTTTTTGGGGGTACATACCCGGTTGACCCCTTCGTGGGTGCGCCCCTATAGTCCACCACAACCAGGGATTCCTAGCATCAGAGGTGAGCGCTTCATCTCTGAGACACCATGTTCCCAATAAGTATTGTGTACACAATAGTTTGTAAATAAGATCTAAATAACTTCTCTTGACTAAAGATAATTCTTTCATTACTTGAAATATCTCATTACGGTAGTAAGTCACGAAATGGGATTTTTTTTTTAAATTTTGGGAAATCCATTTATATCTTTTGGATACTTTGTAAACCAACATTATACCAATGCCAATTGAAACGCACTTAATTACGAAGAAAACGAGGTAGATTATATTTCTTCCAGTAATTACAGTTTAAATAACTACAGCTCCTTAACTGAATCTAAATCTTAACTTTTTTTTCTAAATTTTCTTTGCAGTTTAAAAGATTAACAATAATAATATTACTGTTAGTTCACCTTGCATTCAGTATTGTGTGCAAAATGTTGGAAGATTTTACAGCTATTTTTTTTTGAGCAAAGTTTTAAACAAGATGTGTCGAATGACAGGAAACATTTTATTTATGGTAATTGTGTATTTGCTACCTATCATCTTGATGCATTTCTCAACATTCGACTAGTCTTTGTTATACACACAATAACTAGTTTGTACTTTACACTCCTAACAATTGGCGCCTGGTCATGGCGATTATATAAATATCCATATTTACCACCTGCCTAATCCTCACCATATATATTTCATCCATCAGTGAGTAAGTAATTCCGAGGAAACCAACGGAGTATCTTGTATTTCATCAGCTCGAGTCCGGCTCGAAATACATAGAATGCTAACTACCCTTTTATCTCGTTTTCATTCCCCGATGGTTTAATTTGATGTAAATGTAGTTTTGAATTATGAATAGATTTAACCTCATTTAATAATAATAATAATTCTTACATGCCAAAAATGCCTATAATCCTTAAAGATTGCAACACAATAATAATAATAATAATAATAATAATAATAATAATAATAATAATAATAATAATAGTAATAGTAATAGTAACAATAACCTCTGAGGTATATATACAGCAGTTTAAAAACCTTATATTCTATTACGTGCACTAGTACATAAGCTGTTCTCTGATTACCTAAACTATATTCTGTTTGTCTTTGTGCCTAGTTTCATTACCTACCTGTTTCAAGTGACTGAATTACTGTTAATATGGTCGCTTTGTTAAGTAAATAAATAAATCGAAGATGTAGACGGACGTGCTGCCATCTGTTGTAAATTAGGGTTCTTTTACACCTATCAAACTGGTCTACTAGTCAATGTCAAAACGTGTCCAGGAAGTCAGTTAAGTGAAACAGGAACAGATTTCTAACCAGTATTAAATTCTTTGAAGGCTTATAAAATAAAATATGCCTAAATTTCAAGTCACATATATAGACCTAATACATTACGTATCTCGCACGTTATTTCGTCTCCCTAAGGTCTACCTTGACGTCCCGCCCGCGCGCTACTTTTTAAATCAAAACTTGACCTTCACCCTTTTTAGCACAAGGGCACTTCACGTAATTCTAATCGACTTGTCACTTTGTAATATAAAAAGATTGTGTTACCTTGCGGGGAAAAGAGTCAACAGTATTATTTACTTTCATACACAGAACAACTCTAAAATTACACTTTTTTTTCCTTCTTGACCATCGTAGTTTGTAATTGGGAAGTTTATTGATACATCAATGTAACTAATGATATGCTTGAGTCTGCAGTGTGATATTATCCCGTTCGAACTCCCAAAATGAGGCATATGCATGTTCTTAGTATGTAAGAGATGGATGACTGCCTCGCCAGTTTCTATTTTATCACGTCGTGTTGTATCTCATTTGTCTATTAAGTTGTCAGATTTTTAAGGTAAATTTTGTCTTCCAATATTAAGAGTCCCTATCACTGCAAAATTAAAATACCGCTAATTTTACAGTAATTATGTGATATATTCAAATAGATAAAAGATAATCGAAAAGTGGATCAAGACCTCCCTAGACGATGTTATTTTGTATGAAGTACCGTTATCACGAGTCAGCAAGTAGCTTCCCGTTTGCAGTTATTTAGAAACGCGAAAATAAATGCCGATTTTCTAAATGGCTGGAAATCGAAAGTAGATAAATGAGTCGTGATAACGGTATCTCTAGCAAAATAATATTGTCTAGAGTGGTCTTTTTCCACTTTTCGATTTTCTTTTATCTATTTGAAGATATCACATAATTACTGTAAAATTAGCGGTATTTTAATTTCGCAGTGATGAAGCCTCTTAAGCATAGGAATATGACTTCCCCTTGAGATGGTTAGATATTTGTCTCCAACTGAATCAACAATGGACGGGTAGATATCCACTCGGTTTCTTCTTCTTTCAATTTAATTAATCATAAGAAGTCTCTGATTCGATTCCAGGACATGTGTGTGTGTGATGAACAATATCATATGCATAGGTTCAAAGTTTCTTCCATTCCTATCATTGTTGTCATCATCATTCACATATTATCTGAAAGGGGGCTTTAGCAAGGAACATTAAACTAAATGTTTTTTTTTTTTCACTTTCTCCTTAGATATGTAGTAGCATCGTAGAACTTCCAAGTTTAATGATCATGAAGTGATATATTATTCAAATTTTTCGAAAATAGAGAAAAATTTCGAGTAACGATTCGAATAACAATATTCGAAGGTAATTAACGATAATTTTACACAGAATTGACTTAAAATTCAATAAATTAAAACACACACGAAAGATCGAATCCTTCATAATTATAACATACAGTACATGGTTTATCTCAATAAAAAATTCACGAATATTATAAAGATTTTGTTTCCTTTCTGGAATTTGTGTTTTAAATATGTAAAAGGCAGAGTTTTTTTTTAATCCATTCGTAAGTAGATATGTTTTGTTTTCAATATTGTTGCTACATGTGTGTATATTTAAAAGAGAGAAAAGAGCTTTTGAATGGAGAACTTGAGTGTATGTATGTATATACGACGTCACTTGACGCAACAAGTGTCAGGAATCGTACTCGCAAGATAACGGAAACAGTTATTCCACAAGCTGACACTACACATGTATCCACACGTATGGGTTGCCATGGAGACATTTCTGTTTTAGGAATTATTAGTATTTCCCTCCTTTCTCTCCCTCGTGTCTTTTATTCAATATGTAAAACAATAATTAACAGCAAGGATATTCTTTTGAGTAGTTATACACGGAAAGAGCATTATCGTACTTTAAGTAAGGTATCTAGATAAAAAGCAGTTTTGCTGTGAGTTAATTTTCCAGAAATAGGCCTCGTCCAAGGTCTTCTTATAGCAACCTGCAGGCTGCAACAGACATTTCGCTTTTTAAATTTGTTAGCCTGATGATGTAACAAGTCAAAACAAGGGGAAAAGAAACATTCAGCTGTAAGGATCCAGAACTGAGTACGAACACTCTACTAGAATACCGCTCCAATTAATAAAATCACTGGTTTGTTATTTATATTGTATACAATTAGCAGCAAGTGAAATGATTCGTAATTCATGACTCCTGAGGGCTAATAAAAAAAACAAAAACGGAAGGGCATTTTTGTTTTCTATGATGGTCACGAATGTTTTTAAGTACCATTAAATACTGATTGCTCTAATGGATTGTGTGTGATGTGGGTAAAACATTTTCATGTCAAAGTATTCTTACTGATTATATGTAATATATATACTAACTTTTATTTCTCTCTCCCTCTCTTTCTCTCTCTCTCACACACACACAAAAACACACACACACACAAACACACAAGTTTATAATCATAAATTTATCTGAAACTTTCCATTTTCACTTTATGTAATAATAACTTACTATATTTTCGTCAGCGTTGCTAATTTACTGGTTTTGCCATCAAATCGGATGGTAATTGGTGCGTGTAACTGGATTTATTTATTTATTTTATTATTATTATTATTATTATTATTATTATTATTATTATTATTATTATTATTATTATTATTATTATTATTATTGCCTCTGATGGTAATGGAGGATGTTGACCATCACGAGCTCACATGAATTTGACTTAATCTAAAGAGTTTGCCATTGTGCCATCATGTTCCTCTTTGGTTAATACAATTAATGAAACTTAGTTTCAAGAATACTTAATCTACGAGGGTCATTGCAAAAGTCATGGCAACTATTTTTTTTTCTCGAAAATGTTAACGAATTAAAAAAAAATCCGAAATATGCAAATGGAAGGTTAGTTCATATGTAAATATTACATGTAGGGAGATAGATGAATACACACACCACCATAAGATATAGCACGAGAAAAAAGTTGAAAATTTTTCGTCGTTTCAAACGTTTTTACCTTCAATTGCAACAGTACACAATAGTACATTAAGCACATCGTGTAGTAGCCAGAATGGAAAACAGTAGAAAAGCTGTCAAAATTTTAACTGAAAATCCAATCGGAGAAAAGATCATTAAGAAGACGTAGACGTAGATAGGATGAGTGGTAGAGCGCTTACCTCTGGTGCATAGGTCCCTGGTTCGATCTCCGTCCAGGTTCGTTTGTGGTGGACAACATCGTGTCTGTGGATTTTCTCTCGGTACTCCTGTTTCCTCCCAAATTCTCTCTCCACCAATTCTTCCATCATTCACTTGCTGTAATCATTACCTCTTACCTTAAAGAGCATAACCGTGCGACGTTAAAGTGAACGATTTCATTTTCACTTTTTTTGCCGGTTCTCACTCAAAATAAAAAAAATAAAAAACGTGACATTATTTTCCTATTTAACGTTTTAGAGGTCATTTTGAGCCCATAAGATTAGCATTGTTGCTAGGACGGTGCTAAGGTTGATATCCGTGTGTGAATCAACTATTAGAAAATCTACGTATAGCAGGTTGACCGATATTGCATGCTGATAACTTCAGAGGATTGTAGATTCGCAATGAGCCGTGCTCGGATATGTATTAATAACAACAACAACAAAAAAAAAAAAATCCATTTAACATAATCTTCACTTCTCTATGTTTGCCACTAACTCGCCCCAATATCTGCATATTAAACTGCTGTGTTTATATTATTGTTTATAACAATTCACTCTCTTCGTGAGTCCTCCTCCCTTTCACTTATGTCTGTAAATGGACATATGTATACGAGTATAAAGGAATCAAAAAACGTAAAATTTTAATGTATAGAAGAAGCGAGGAGTTTCATACTCATATTTGAATGATGCGCTATGTAGTTGTAGATCGTAGGCTTTCCGAAATAAATTCTAAATAATCGTTTCGCAAGGCGTTTTCGTAAACCTGAGTATAGTCAATTGGTTAATGACCATAGTTCTGGGCTGGATTAAAGATGAGGCACAAGCTCTCATGTAACAGAATTTACTGTATTGGCTCAACGTGGAGACTGTGAGTCAACAGGAGAATTACATACTTAAGGAATAGAGAACTCTAATTTGGAAACCCATAAATAACTTCGAGTGAAATTGATGTACTGACCACACATCGCCAGATTAAAAGTCTATCATATTCCTTTATGAGGCCTAATACATATTCTTAACCCGTATTGATTTGCTGATGTTCAAGTGCAGTTTTATGCAGGTGATTTTAGCCACAGCTTTCCATTGTCAACCGTGCCTTCAGTCTCCCTCGTTTTCTTTCTTTCTTTCTTTCCTTCTTTCTTGGCACTAGTTGAGAGCAACAGGTAACAACGTTGACTCTAAGAGTTGAAGGTTTAGTTGATTCTTGGGTGTTAAGTAGAGAACGTGGAAAAGCCAACCGCCTGTTCGCTTCTGCTTGTAATAACAGTTCTTAGCAACGAATTGGGAGATGGCGGGAGGGAGAGAGAAGATTGTGTAAGCAGGCGTCGGTCGAAGAGACGCGCCAAGGCGCCAGGAATGTGGATTCGCGTCCTGCAATAAGAAGAGAACCAAAGACTTATCTATACACATACCTTAGACTCAGTTCAAAGAGATCTCTTGCTGTTCAGCATAGACTTTGTTCACTTTCATCTCTTGGCTGTGTAGTGATAACATCATCTCTTTTCTACCGACTCTAAAAGCAAGACAACCTAGTTATATTATAATGTTGGACGATGTCCAGGCAAATGACTAGTCCATTGTCATAGTCGTCGTTTAAACCGATGTTATGTAGTGTCTAATTCACTACCTACTTGTTTTAAGGTGAAACGGATTCTAGTTTTAACTGCCCACTATAATAACAAATGCACACATAGCATAAAGTTCATAGAAGAACATAGTACACGCATCGATATAGGGTAAACCTACCTAACTTCGTGATATTAAGGAGGATAACTGAAAAAATACATATTTCCAAGCATGCAGGATAGATGTAATTTCTATATTAGGAAGGTCGTATCGTAGCATCTTTGCATTGTAGGAACTGTTAGAGCAAGTAATAAACACAACTGCTGTAGTAAAAGAAGCGCAAACAATACAAAAGAAAGAATATAAAGAAACAGAATACACAATATGTGTGAGCTACCTAACTTCGTGATAGTATATCTTATTCCGTGAGGGTGTGTACTTAATTTCGTGATACGGTAGTGTACTCTCACGTTTTATTAATTATCACAGTCTGTATCTCTCATTTATCATTGCACATATGCTGCACATGAAAATGGTTATGTCAGCTGAATTAAAACTCTGGCTCCTTTCATGAAACCACCGTAAACAGGAGCAGCACTGTATCCAGGGGCTACAATTCCTTCCCGAACCGTAGCGCTCGTTACTACTAGCGCTCAACTCATAATTTTGCTTACCTGACACTTGTTCTTTGTAGCTGGAGAATCACGTTGCACTGTAGTGACATTTGCCGTCGACGTTGTGGCCTGATCAGGAAGATGAACTGTTGCCTTCGTGTCTGTTCGAGCTTTTCTGCTAGAAACAGTATTGTTTTCGTCAGGCAGGATTAAATTCGAAACACAGAGAAGACTATCTATCAGTGATGTAGAACTATGATGTAGAACTACGGCTCTAAGCGAGTGATTCATCCTTAGCGCATACAGACCTAGTTGCGTCCAGGGAGGAATCGAGACGTCTTGGGGCTGTTGTAAGTGCTTCACTGGATACTGTGTGAGGATTCGGAGGAAATATTTCCATTTTAGTGAAACCAGATATGATATTATTTACAGAAAATGCTTTAATGAAGGAAAAGTTGAAGAGAGAGTGAAGCTCAAAACAACCATGAGCCATTCTGACACAAAATTTATAAGAATATGATGCAATTTGAAAAGCGTCTATTGTTTTACAGTTGCATTACTTCAAGATTTCACACAAATTGACAACCAGAGTATTTTTAGAGCAAACGTCTGTAACAAAAGCTGCACAATAACACCGTACACAGACACAAAATTTTTGGTCTTCGAAGGTCTGTTGACTGAGAACCGCTTTGTATCCTGTGCACCAACTAACATCGTGAGTGACGTCCGCACGGTAACAGTTGTCACTGGAAAACCTTTTCACCACTTGTCGGTATTCCTACCCTCTCTTGAGCACCGCTGTAACTCTATCTATAATGCATACCTTTCTCTGTGAAGAATAATTCGTCTCGAATCACGAAATAAGGTATATCACGAAGTTAGGTAGGTTTACCCTACATTTTTGTTCCATATTGAATCATTTAACACAGTATAGTAGTGATATAATTTTAAAGTTCTCTCCTCTATACAATTTGTAACTTTAGTTTCTTCTTTGTTTCAGGTGAGTGTTGCTCCTTTGAAAACCAGTATCGTAAGTAATTACAATGTCGTAGTATCATGGACTTGGACACTTCATCAGCAAATGCTCAGGTATTCTTAGTATAAACCAAAAATGTAAATGTTATACCATTGCGTACTGTACTTCACCAAAAGAAAAACCCTCGTACGCGTTTCAATACTAAATTGTCAATTACCAAAAAAAGACTTTTTAACACTTTCACAAGTTTATATCCAGAGCAAACTGTTAGTACGAAGAACGGTCGGTTCTATAAAATGACAAAGAAATATTACCGCATTGATTAAAGCAAATATTAAAAGAAAATGGTTATTCGTAGCATCTTTGCATTGTAACAACTGTTAGAGCAAGTAATATTCTCTAACATGAACTTCAGTCCGAATTTGGAGAGATTGTATTTTTCTACTTTTGTTTAATTAAAATCACAATCCGAATCGAAAGACCATAGAATTACTGAGTAAGTTACTGTATTTTACGTCTCCTTGTAATACCAACGTTATGAACGATGAAGCCTAATAGTAATATGGAACCCAAAAATACTACTCTAGTTTGTATCTGAGTGATTGTACTCTAAACAGGATTTAAATTGTTATCAAACACATCAGTCACGAGTACTACAGTCGTGAAGCTACGTGATACTCAATGTACTGGGTCGTATATTAACTAGCTAACTTCCTTGCTCTTTATCTGGTATCAAGGGAAAATACTTTAAACCTACAAACTCTTTGCCTTCTAGCTCGTGAAACTCGTTGATGGAAGTTCCAATTTATTGGAGTTATTGATGTTCCATACTAGCAAACCACGCTCTCAGACTCAATAGGGCGCGAGCTTTATCAGTGGATAGTGAGCCCGAACGTTTAGCAAGGACAGCAAGCTCAATGCTTATTGAGGATAACGAGTCAGAGCTCGCGCGAGAAAAAGTTTCATTGAATATAGTGAGCCCGAGGTCTTAGCAGATGCGAACCTAATGAGGCTAGTGATCGTTGATTGAACAAACAAGGGTTATTAAAGATAACGAACCCGAGCTCGAGTAAATTTCACTGAAAATATTAATCCTGATCCCGAGTTTAACCCCGTTTTGCAAAATGGCCTTTAATGTAATGGCAGAATCGCGCTTAAATGAGTTTTCTGGAAGTTAAGGGCTAACTATATCACCTTCTCATATACAGAAACGGTAGGCTCACTCCATTTAGTGAGGCAATGAAGAAAATGAAACGAGAAAACAATAGTTATTCAGTGTGTCAACATACCTTTTTCTCTGGCTTCTATTTTATCGTGTTACTCCGTGGATTCTAGCCATGATGATAAATAGCCTGAATATTCCCTGGCTGAATATTCTAGTGAAGACGTTGGTGAAGACTTTTTTTAAAATCGACCCAGTAATCCCGATTGAAATAAATAAGAATATATGTATATAATTAGTACATTAAGCGTACATACTTAAACACTCGTTTTATTACAATCAGCATTCATTACTTGCATGAAATATTTAACACAGAGAAGTGGCCTGAACAATTTAGCGAATTCTCAACAATTCGGGACAATTGTAATTCTCTTCTATGTTCCTATTTTTAAGAAACTCTGCTACTTACCCAAACTTCCTTGGATTTCAGTGAAGAATTTAAATGAAGAACATAAAAACGAACTAATGCTCATACAAATGATAAAAGTGCCCACACTTGATTATCTGCCCATGAAGTCACCCTCGAAGTTGGGATATTTGTATTTATTTATATCCCAATTCAAAGGTCATTTTTCTCTTGATCCAGTGCATGGTTATGTTTATTAATAGTTTATTGCATTCAGCGTCCTCAAATTAGTATCAAAAGCTCAGTTACAAATTTCTCCAAACGTGGGTACTTCTTTTGAGAAGTTGGTCACTGAGACGAGACGAGACAAAGTTTTATCGTCTTGTTTTGTAAATGTATGGCCTGAGAAGTTATCAGAATTCTTGCACGTCACGAGAAGTTCACGAAGGGTGTGATATAATAATATTTAAACCATACCTATCATTGGAGTATATTGGTAATGACTTGCGTATTTCCAAACGTTGATGAATGCTCTTTATTGTGTTCATACAATGACTTCATAAATTTATAGTTTTTTTTTTTTCAAATAATATGAATCATGTAACACTAAAACAGTGTTTGAAATCTGAGATTTAGATGAAGTAGTGTTCCTTACGACACTCGAGAAATTTCTCGTCTTGCCTCGAGTTTGAAAAGGTACTTCTCATGTCGTGGGCAACACTAATAAACAATAGTTAGTTAGAAGGTGAGCCAGATAATACGTGCATAATGCTGTTAAATAAAGTAATAACTATTTCCAGACTCCTTCCTGGCTCGTACATAATGCTATTAAAAAGAAAAGTAATAACTATTTCCAAACTTTTCATGTAGGCCAGAGAGCTAAGTGTGCAGATTATGATGTCATAATGGACAGACTTCGAAGTTTCAGCGCCATGCGAAGTATCTTGCAAACAATATTTGCTCATTTAAATAGAATTTTGCAAGTACTATCTACCTCACTTTTTACATTTTTCTTATTCTCTTCCTTGTGTATAAGTTGTGAGCATAGTGAAGATTGTTAAGGATCCCTTTCACCTTGCTACGAAAAGTTAGTTACGAATGAAATCGAATACCCTCCTACTCCATTTCTTTTCTTGATAACTTTGAAATCAAGACAAATGTTTGGATGCACATTTTTGAAGCGTAATGAGCTCTTTTTTTTTTTTTCTTCTTTCTTTATCCAAGTTGCAATATATATTCAAATCTGTGCATTAAATCTGAAGTTTTGGATAAAAGAAGTTGTATGAGCAGGTATTCATTTTTGATAGCGACTATTCATGCTCTATAAATCCCCCTTTAATGTATGTTTGAATGAATGGGTCTTTACAGGCACAATAATCTACAAGTAATAAAAGAGGTACCTTAAATATAGCTTTTGAAAGACAAACTCTTGCTTCTTATACTTTTATAGAAAAAAGGTAGCAGACAATATTTATTCCATTTACGGGTGGAAAATACAGAAGTCGTGCTGCATTATTTAGTTATGCTTCAGTAGTTGATGGCGTTGTGTGCATTTTCTGTCGTGACGCATTCCTATAAGGAAACGAAAACTCTTGACAAGAGCCTGTAACTCGTTCGCTCTCTTCGTCTATAATAATACCACTACTACCAGTGGCTGCTTGAAACCACGAATTAAAAGTGAGCACCGTTATGAACAATTTTCCTCTTCTGAAATACACGTCTTTTTCCACAGCAGTGTCATGCAATACATGGCCTTAAGTATACATTATTAATATTCTGTATAACAATATGTCTTTTCCGCCGTATTATTTATTTTTCAATGTAGCTAATAAAAATTCGTCTCAATTATGTCTTATATTCATACATATATCAGAGAATAAGATTTACTTTCCAGCGCGAAAGAAAGAAAACACCTCTGTTGGTTTGTATGTACAGTATTACTATGAAGTACCTAGTTACTGTATTTATAATATATGCTAGATTTAAATTTAGTTAATAGATTGAAAATCGAAATTCCATTGTAGAGTAGAATTAATAACTTACCAGTATATGTTGTTTTGCTCTTCAGGGAAAACAAAAATTGCACCTTGAAATTATCTCTTAAAAGGATCCAACTATGTAATTAGTTATCCATGCTTGCTTTCTTTGGTTGATAATATTACAATTTTAAATGAAAGACGTAGTTCGGGAGATATTGCTGAGTGCTTATTACTTTTGTATTAATGAGTTTTTGTGTAGTCTGCTATTGTCATGGACTCCGAACTGAGACCTTGGGACCGTGGTGGATCAGTGGTAGAGCGCTCACTTGATGCATGGGATCCATGGTTCGATTCAACTTGCACCAAGTAAATTTTTGGATGGATAAACACCGCGTGTGTGAGTTTCACGCAGTTTTGTTTCACTTCCCTTTCTTCATTCTTCTTCAGCGTTTCATTTATTATCACCACTGTTTCTCATAGCCTCGGTGCATAGTCTTATTGGGTGATATCAATAAAACGGAGAAGTTGTTCCCAATTTTGTAGTAGTACTCGCATTGGTATCAATAAAAAGAGAATTGAGCACTATTCGTCTCGGCTGACCTCGGAGGAGCCCCGTCCTTTTGAAGTAACTACACCTCTATTCTCGAGCCGAATAACTACTCCGCGTTTGATATCAATAAAAATCAGACTCCTCTGTGATGCTAGTAACTTCTCCAAATTTGTGGAGCAAGCTAAATAGGTGACTAAATAGGTGTATTGCATGGGAATGTATATACTTTCTTTTCCGGTTGTCGTCAGTTTTAAATTGGTATTATGTTAATTTTTTAGTCTGTCAAGAACCAAATATTTTAAAATATTACATCAATATATTAAAATGTATAATTTACATTATAATTAAAAATGAAATGAAATCTAAGTTTTACGTCCCACTTTATGCCGGCTAGACTAAAGAAGACGGTGATGATGAAAAATTAATGAATGGTGGAATGAATAAATCTGGCATCGAACCAAAGACTTCATGCACCAGAGGTGAGCGCCCTACCGCTGAACCACCGCGGCCCCTTATAGTATAATTAAGTTGCACCAGTTTGAGAGTCTCAGCTATAATGTATGATACGGAATTCATTTGAATTTTATGTTTTCTGAAGGAAGCACAAGAATATATTTCGAGGAAAATGTGGCCCACGTAGCGTAGTCGCTAATGCTCACGTCTTTGGTTCGAGCGATCCCGGGTTCAATTTCCGGTGACGACACTCGGTCGAAAAATGTAAAAGCTTTTTCAGGCCAACCTTGCTGAAGGATTTTTTCTGGGTTTTCCTTATTCATGCCAGCCAAATGCCGTGGTGATTCCTAACATATAGATCCTTCCGCAATCCTTTCTTCCTTCCCTTTCCTTAGATAGTGTGATCGTCGAGGGACGTCATCCCTCATATGTGACGGTTTAACATGGCTATAGATGCCGAAAGCCCAGAAATCTAATTCCTAATTCGAGGTGCATTTGTACTCCACAAACTTTAGCTTGAGAAATGCTTTTCTAAGGTATTGCCATGCGCCCATGCTTTTCTAAGGTCTAAAGTAAAATGCTTTTCTAAGGTCTAAGGTAATTACAATCGAATCCGGATTCATTTCATTGTCGGTAAAGCAATACACAGCTCGAAATTGAATTGAGATATGTCTTTCAAATGTGCGTATAGAAAGAAGAATGGTTATAAAATAACGTTGAGAGCAGAAAAAGAAAAAAAAGAAAGAAGATTCACTGCAGTATATAATGGAGGGAATTTAACAGGAAGTAGCATGCAGAAAGTGATGAACCTGCGTTAGTGGTGTATGTGAAATGTTCGTCCGTGAAAGTGCAACACATTGCTAATAAATCTTAGTCGCTCGTCATGCTTAGTTGAGCGCATGCAGTTCAAGCGACGAGGCAGGAACTGTTCAACAAAAACCCAATAAAAGGAACATGATGCGAAGCAGAGCATGAGACAGGATAAGCAGCTCATCCAGTCCAGAGACTCACGGACCAATGGGGAAGAGGCGAAGGCGGAGGAAATAAATAATTTTGCTTTTGAATACGGTTTTTGCTGCTCACCGCTAAGTACCCACTTCACAAATAATAGAATTCCATAAACATGTTTGTTGGTTGGAAAATATTTGCTTTTTATTTAGCACCATTAATATCAGGATACATTTTGAAGATAATCGTTTTGCAATTCAGTTTAACTTCATAGTTCCTTGTGAAATTAGCAATTATTTTAATAATCATTAGTTTAATAATTTCATAACAATGCATGAGTATAGGAGATCTTATTGAATGGCTATGTCCGTCCGTCTGTCTTTCGACTGTTGTCAGAGCGAAAAAAGAATGAAAATCGGATTTTAAATCTGGAATAGATTAAACGTCTGGAATGGATCTTTATTAAAACCGGAAGTAGTAGATATTTACCACTACTTCCGGTGTCAATATTGAACTGTGAAGAGCGAAAATAGTAAGAGATAGTGAAAAATGTTTTTTCGATATGGATTCAACATCCTAAGAAAATTTGACCGTTGTCCTTCTGTTCAAATCGGAAGTGGTGCAAATGCTTTGAATACTGATCGTCATGGGTATTGAGTACCACGAGAGTAAGTTTAATCTACTAATTTATTTCTCTATTGCAACCGAAATTCGTAAGTAATCTGCTATCACTGCCAGTGCCAATATTGGTTTTCATAGAGCAAAAACGATAATAGGAGACGACAAATAAATTTTTGATATGATTTCACGATCACAATTACAAAGCTTATCTCAGCTATTCTACTGAAACCGCTAATAGCAGAAAACTAGTACAAGTTCTAATTTCAGTTTTATTTCCTATTTAGTAATAATGGTAAGATATACCAAAAAACTTTTTTTTCTGGCTATGGCTTCATCGTCCGAACAAAGGGTTCCATCTCCGATTTTATTCCTTTATTTATTTAGTTATAAATTTATTACTTCCGGTTTTCAGTCTTGAATTCGCATAGTTTAGAAGTCTACCGTAGTGCCACCCACAATATGAAATGACACCCACTTATTTATTATTATACTATCACTATTACATATCATCTTTCGCTAATTATGAACATTCTATACAGATGCCCTTATCGTCGTGATACAGAAGTTGTAGTCTCTCCCTTGTGGTTCGTTTTCTTCCAAACATGTTTTCTATTCATCTCGTTTGGAATGTAATTTCTTCGTAATGTCGTAACCTGCAAACATATACTCACAAGTACGTCAAAGGGGGGTGGGGTTGAACGTTCCAAGTTCGTACAGTTTCAATTGGATTGAGTTGGATTTTGTGCGTAGCGTCCCTTTCAGCAGGAGGCTTATGAGGTGTGAACCTACAATTTAACGTGCAATCCGAACCACATGAGCTCCTGCCGGGAATCGAATCCGGGTTTCCCGCGCAGAAGGCGCATACGTTAACCGCTCAGCCACGGGAGATCCTACGTTTAAGTATATATATATATCTGGTAGTACCAGTACATAAAGTAAATTATCAAAATTTATTATTTCATTCCAGCAGAATAAAAAGTATCAAGTATTATTGGCAACGAACGACATATACCTTTCAGTACCATACAAATTCGATTTTGTCGAAACCTACGCATGAGGATTTACCTTCAAAAGCATCTAGTTTTGTTCAGCTTGATATGATTTATCGATTAATAATATATCTTTCATCTTTGAAGAATCTCTGAACAATATTACAATTAAAAAAAGGTAATTTTTTTAAAGAGTTAATCATAATGTTGGTCTATATCTCATTTATCATGCTGTTTGTCCAATTTTCTAGTGTTGTAATGATTCAGTTCCTTTTAATACGAGAATTTTCTCAAAAACTACGCATGAGGATTTACACTCACTCGTATCGTTTTGTTCAGTTCAGTAAAATCTATCGATTGTTATATGTCCTATTTTCGATCATTCTTTTTCTGTCAAATGCTAATAATATTGTTGGATTTTCTTGCAATTATTCCAAACACTTCATTGATTTTTCATTCGTCCTTGGTAATATTTTCTTCATTCTTCTTCACACTAACATTTGTAAAGGCGTGACCACTTTTCTCGTAACTATAGTAGAGTCGGTTAGTGCAAAACGGTTCCAATCTCATTATGTTTATGGTATTTTGGGGAATAAGAACTCTTTAACATATGCTACAAATATCCAATACAATTTTTTTTGTGTGTGTGTAAATAACGATATTTCTGGAAAGCGGATTTGATTTTCGTTTTCCAAAAGTAAAATGTTGTGAAATGTTCTGCTTTTTTTTTTCTACTCATCGGTTCAACTCTGCCCAGAACAATTGATGATTCTTTTTTCCAAATCTTTATTCTATGATATATAAAATATGTTTTTATTTTTCCTACTGTTTTCTCTAGCCGTGCCTCTTCCATTTTCTATAAACTGAATAAACAAATGTTTAAAATAATAATAAGTGTTAAAATAATAGAAGGAACATTATCCGAATAATGTATATCCGATTAATTTTAGTATATCCCCTGTACGCACGCAATCCATTTGTATTCGTTAAAATACCAAGGACATTGAGTTGAACAATATCACCATACACGTCAGAATTTGTCCTTAAACTTTCGTTATGATTGTTTCTTTCAACGCTGGCGTTTATTTTCCAGGAGTCTATCTTATGTGCTCCTTTGGAGATTCTGGCTATGCAGTCAGTGCCATAATCGAGTAAGTGAAAGTAAATAAATGAACACAATGTTAAGAGGCAAAAATAAGTGAATTAATCATTAAATAAGATAAGAATACATTATTATTATTATTATTATTATTATTATTATTATTATTATTATTATTATTATTATTATTATTATTATTATTATTATTATTATTATATGAAATAGTAATAATTTGTAGTTCAAAACGTTTTGATTGTAAAATAAAAATTTAGTTTTGGGACGAAATGTTTTTATTACACGTACCTACTTATCTACAGAGGAGCATTTAGTCATCTCAGCTAATTTATGATTCTACTGTTTTGTGGTGAATTCAAACAGAATTACACAGGTATGATCGTTTTATCCTAAACGAGAAAGATTTTAGTGGCGGAGCACATACCGCTGGTGTGAGATATCATTGGTTCGATTTCGGACCACGTGTTTGAGGTGCACAGGGTCGTGTCCGTAGCTTCTTCATATTCTCGTTCAAACAAATATTTCATAAAGAATCATTTAATCCATTATTCTTCTTCTTTAGCCTAGAGGACATATTCATTGGGACGTGGAAGATTGCATTTCATTTTTTCTAACCTAAAAGTAAAGAAAGAAATATACGGTATAAACGACTATTATTATTTTAGATATTTTATGTTTCTTTTCTGTATAACATTTAGTTTAGATTTACCGTATTTTACAAGTTTTACTTGAAAGATATCGTCGTCATCATCAAAGGTATTCTGCCATTATTGGAAATAACATTTTAGTAGCAGCAGATTCAGTCCTCATGTCTTGAATAAGAACTATTAAGAATGTATGTTCACTAGTAAGAAAAGATACGATATTCTTCAGTGTCAAATTGAAAAGAACCAGGGTTGCGTCCAGCAACAATTCTAGCTTCGTTTATATATTTGGCAGTTTTTTTATTGTGTTCTTTGAAAAAAAATCTTTATCATATTTTGAATGGAATCCTTCGGAAAGCACACAAGTATTGCATTTATTTCATTTACGATGGTTTTCAGGCACGTTAAATGAATGAATCAGACGCTCTTTCAGTTCCTCCTCAGTTGAGACTCTTTTATTAAGACAGACATGAAACAACAAAATCCTTGTTACACAATGTCATATTGCTCTTCCTTGTGTCTTTATCTTTCCTCTTCTAAACGTGCTCTTTGTTTTGTTCCGCGTTGATAGTACTTTTTTTTTAAATCTCTTTTTATTGTTTGGGTATCTTGTTTTTGGCAGAGGTCGAGAGTCAGTAATATTGGCTTCCAGTGTATTGTGTTGTTTTGGTTGTTCGAATGTCGCTGTACTCTGTTGTAGTTGGGCGATCAACGACCTGGCTGAAGCGAACAAGAGACCTTTCGTCATGCGGAACCACACAACGTTGCCAACCTATTCGCCTCTGGAAAAAAAAAAAAAAAAAATTCTCCGTTTCCTTGCCTTTCTCCAAATATGAGTGATTTTTTGTATTGTTGTTGTAGCTGATATAGTACGACTGTAGATCAGGAAAACGGACAGAAATCAATATCAGTAAAGTAAAAGAAATATGCCGGTGTATTTTATTTTGATATTGGTTGTGTTTCTAAGTAGTTGAATTAAGATTTACAATGTGAAATATTGTTTGGGATGGGTTAGATATATATATAGATTTTATAGAAGAAAGATTTAAAGAAAAAAACTGAAAGCGTTCAAGACGTGTCATAAAGAAGAATACAGAAAATTGGCAAGGAATGAACGTAAAGCAAAAGTCGGAGAGAGGATAACTTGTAGGTGATTGAAAAAATAAAGGCCTAGAAATTTAAGAGCCTGACTTACTAAAAATAATACAAAATTTACCATTTTTTCTTTTCCTTGTTTTTCATAAGTGAAAGGAGACAATGAAATACAATTTACCACAATCATAGATAATGTTATTCTACAACAGAAAATATGAACCTGAAGAGTTTTCAGTGTAGCCATCTATAAAAATTAGTCTGTTACCAGAATAACAACTCCCCCAAAATTTAAGTTAGGGCAGCGACTAGAGGAACGAACTCAATTTCATTTGATTACGTATCATGTTATCTTGGTATCCTCTGAACTACATTTTAAATAATTGTGGTATTTAGTTTGTAATAAACAAAGTAGTTTTAACATACAGTTATTAAAATTAAATAATAATGTTATTTAAACAATAGTTTACAAAATACCAAAATAACTTTATACTTAAGAGTCTTCATCCCAGCGAAATTAAAATACCGCTAATTTTACAGTAATTATGTGATATCTTCAAATAGATAAAAGATAATCGAAATGTGGAACAAGAGCGCCCTAGACAATATCATTTTACATGAGAAACCGTTATCACGACTCACTTATCTGCTTTCGATTTCGAGCCATTTTGAAAATCGGCATTTATTTTCGCGTTTCTAAACAGCTGAAAACGGAAAGCCACTAGGTGACTTGTGATAACGGTACCTCACGCAAAATAATATTGTCTATGGCGCTCTTGTTCCATATTTCAATTATTTTTTTATCTATTTGAAGATATCACATAATTACTGTAAAATTAGCGGTATTTTAATTTCGCCGGGATGAAGACTGTTAAGTCCAAAAACTACAGGATTTGTGCATCTAACCTACGTTTTCACGTATAACACATATGTTCTTTTTTCTCTGTGATATATACGCTGAAAAATCCATCGATTTGCAGTCAAGTGATCCCGAATTCTGTAACCTAACTAACCACTTTACGTATATTTCAGATTTAAAAAGAAAAAATCTCTTTCATGAGATAAATGGGAAAATAGTATATTTAAATATAAACATTAGCCGTCTTCCTTCCAAAAATTTTATACCATCTCCCATTGTTATTTGCAGCGTAGAACCTCGTACATCTGGAACTTCATAAAAACTGCTAAAAATGAACATAATCTTCATATATTGCTGTTTCTTAATGTAAAGCATGCGTAATTTTGTTGCGAAGACACTAACTAGAGGTTCCTTTCTCTGCTTTCCCGGTATTATCTAATGACTCAAGAGAGTGTCATATTAACGTAATCTATATAAGCTACGCCAGATGCAGTGTAAAACATGGGGAAAATTTCATTTTCTAAATGCATGACCAATGTCAGCCACGAGCTCTTCTTTCTCCCAGCGGAGACTTTATATTAAAAAAGACATCATTAACGAACGAGTCGTGTATTCTCTTCGTCTCTGGAAACAGGAAGACATCAGTTTCGTGTATTAACCGTACGCACGGTGATGATCTGAGCGTTACAGTGTATAGGGTGAATGAATATTTCGTCTCTTCGAGAGAACGCAAAGAAAACGAACATAGAGCATTCATCCGTTGTCTTCGCGAGTCAATTACGAAGGCCTCGAGAAGCGAATCATGATTATTAGTTGGTTTAACTCTTTTCATGTTTGAAGTTATTTTCCAACAGAGTGCCGACGGGTTTTTTTAGTGTTGGTGTTGTTGCTTGCAAGTAACAATGTGAAGAAAAACTTTTTTAAAAAAATATGCTAACCTTGAATACTTTGTTAGGTAAAGACTGTGTCTTTTAACCTCCTCTCCCCGCTCCCTTTCTTTCCTTCCGTCTGTGTTCCTCACCGTTTCAGTACAATAACACAAAACGTCAGAATTAAAACAATAAAAAAGTTACTTAACCAATCATCATTATACATTGTTTAAGTGTTTCAGAAGTTTGGTTGTGTTGCGTCTGAGTGGAAATCCCTGCCAGACGAAGGTGAGATGTCATACTGCGATTCAATAGACTTTAACATATTTTCATAGTACTGTCGTTAGTAATTAATAATTTTTTTATACTTAATTAAACGAAATATGTTAATTTCTGTTACAAACAACGAAATTTGGTAGTGAATCCCTGAATTAGAACTAAATTATATACGCAATTTTTAAGTCAATTTTTCGGGTTTCTAGAAGTTCTCTAATAATTTGTGTTAATATTTCTCAGATCAATAGCACATTAATGCCCTTAAAATATATCCTTATTCATTTGCCACAGGAAATTAAGAAAAGGTGCTTTGATGCTGAACGAAAATAAAAACAGTTCATTAGATTTAATGTTCCTTCTGCGCCTTTCACTCTATATTTGCCATATTTTTAACTTACACTAGTATTCATATTTGATTTTGATATTTGGGCATGGAACAGTATTAATAAGCTCTCATATAACATTTTTCATTTGTTTACGTCCAGCGATTTAGAAAGGAAGGGAAATAGTAGTACGAATGTTTTCTCCCCCCTTTGGGACAAGTGGTAAATACTTTGCTCCCAATGATGAACTATCACTATGTCAACAATGCTTTTAACCAGCAACAACCAGCAATGGTTTTAACCAGCAATGTACTTTTTGCACAATGGCAAAGTTTTCAAAATTTAAATGTATGAAGCTTCATTTTTGCACAATAGTTTACGTATTTGCCTCTGTTTTCTTCTCCTTGGGAGATTACGTAATTACGAAACATATGTGTATTTATTGTTAATAATCAATTAATATGCCGAATTTAAGTTTCCAACGTCACCGACTCAATTTGAATTCTTTTCTACTCATTTTTAAGAAATTTATTTTGAATCAACTTGAACTGCTCGTTATATTGGGAATTCTTTTGAGGTAAATTAAACCCCTCTTGTCTCAGCAACAATCCACTTTTCTAATAATTCTTTGTTGTCCTTTGTGTACACTCATGTCCAAAATTATTGTCGCATGTCTATAAATATGTTGTTGTAGGAATATAATTTGATAACGAATTCGCCCGGTATTTCTTATAATGTTAGTATGTGTATCATATAATCGGCAGAGACATGTATGTGGCAAATTTCATGTGAATAGAAAAGTAAATAAGAACAATAAAACGAAAATAAAACTTTCTTGTCCATTTTGCAACATTTTGTTTTACTCACTGTAATTTTCGTATTTATAAATCTTTTCATATGTAATTTACCACAAATAGACCTATACATTTCCTGATTATATACATTAAAAGTACCCTGCAAAATCATTATCCAATTATATTCTTACAAGAAGACAGTTATAGATATACGACACTCATTTTGGGCATGAGTGTACATCTTTAAAAAAAATGCAATGACTGGATTTAAGTTTCTGAGTACATAAATTTCGGGTGGGTGTTGATGAATGAAACTTCAGCCTTTTCCGTATAGAGATATTGGAACAACTTATAATAAATAAATAAGTAAATTTACTTTTTTTTAAAAAAAAAAAAAAAAAAAAAAGCTTAGACTGTTTACTTTTTAACTTTTATCCTTTTAATCAACGATGTCGGAGTCGCTTGGAAAATATCCGAAAATAAGCAGCTATGGAGTATTTCTCTACTAAATATCCGAAGCAAACGGACGACTTTAAACATGACACCTGTTATTTTAAACTTACGAGTGAGAGACCTTATTTAAATTATCGTGTTCTTTCTCTTTCTTCAATTTATTTTACTCATTGAGATAATACTCTTTGAAGCTGAAATGCATTCACACTCGCACGTAAATGATAAATTATTTATTTGGCAGTGCAGGAATACTATATTTCTTGTAACACGATGGGCTTTTGCAAATTTCCTCATGCATATGCAACCTGTAAAAATTTGAAGTTGTGTGTGTTGCATATAAAGGATTATTTTTAATATATTGTTCATTTTGTGAACAAATTCTGTTCAATATTGGTTTCATTATTATTATTATTATTATTATTATTATTATTATTATTATTATTATCATTATTATTATTATTATTATTGTTGTTGTTGTTATTATGCGTTGTGTTTCCTTTCTTACGTGAACCTGAAACATGACATTAATGCCATTGTGTCTACTATGGGGGGGGGGGATAATCATTTTTGAGTTAAATAGTTTTTAGATTTCATTATGAGTTAGTGTTAAAAATGACAAGAAAGCACATCAATCCATTGAATTACTTTTTAGAAGTTTTATATATATATATATATATATATATATATATATATATATATATATATATATATATATATATATATATATATATATATATATATATATATCAGGGTGGAAAAAAATCATGATTTTTTTAAAAAAATCATTTTTGTTGATTTTTTGATTTAAATCGATTTTTTTGATTTAAATCAAATCTTTCTCCTCGTATAATGCAAGTCGCGAACTGAAGAAAAAGCATTAGGAATTAGTATTAAATGCTAATTATGCCATTTAAGTGAAAGTATTGGGGTTGAATTTTGAATTATCCCCAATCGTTAACCTATATCAATCCCAAACAATGTTTCTTAACCCTTTTAAATTATGGCTCCTTTTAAACGTAAATTATAAACTTTCAGTCAAGCAGCTACAGCATCATCCCTATTTATCCTAGGATCATGGTACATACATCACTCTCTTTAGAATGGAACAGCTTTTGAAACGGTAACATTACATTTCCCTATCATGTCTCTGAAGCGGGAAATTTTGAGAGTAATCGGCTTTTTTTTTTTTTTTTTTTTTTTACTTTTTTAAAAAAATTTTGATCCCCTCTGGATTCCCCTGTGTTAACGCACAGATCTCAAAATCAACTAGGAAATACTAAGGGGTGTACTAAGCGTGTGTACAAAGTTTCAACTTCTATCTTGAGTAGTAAGGGTGAGGAAATTATTTAACAATGAGCTAAGAACATTCCCACGATGACCCGGATGTAATATAAAAATTTTCTCAGACATCCCTATTTATCCTAAGATCATGATTTGTTCATTATTCTCTTAAGAATAAAACAAATTTTCACACGGGTCCCTTCAAATGTCCCCATCATGTATCTGGGGCGGGTAAATCATGAAAAAAAGGAATTTTCTGTTAAAAATATCTTTTTTTTTTTAATTACCTTTGTGGACCCCTCCCCTGTTTTAAAGCAGAGATCTGAAACAAATCTGAAAAATACTGAGGGGTGCACTGAGTAAATGTGCAAAATTTCAATCTTGTAGGTGCAAAAGTAAGCCCGCGAAAAATAATATTCCCCAAATACCCCAGATTCCCATATAAAACAGGATCTCAGATAACAGTTTCCTGAGACATCCCTATTTATCCTAGGAGCATAGTACCCAACATTTTCTTCAGAATAGAACAGCCTTTGAAACCGAACCATTCATATTTCTCCATCTGAGGCGGGAAAATCACGAAAAAATCTGTTTTTGTTAAAAATATTCTTTTTTAAATCATTTTTGCCCCTCTGGACCCCGCTGTTTCCACACAGAGATCTGAAAACATCTGAAAATTATTAAGGGGTGCACTGAACGAGTGTGCAAAATTTCAGTCTTCTGAATGCAAAATATAACCCGCCAAATAATAATAATAATAATACGCATAACAAAAAATATCTTTTTAAATTCATGACGTCATCACACACTATGCCTCAACGCAGAAAGGCGTGAAAGCATATGTAACGTGTTCTAGAATGCCTCCAGTCTTGAAGAAAACGAAGTAAAAAGCCTTATTGGTACTTTTTAATAGAATAATGAAGATTCTACCCTATCACCTAAAAATATAATATAATTTAAATATAATAATTTAATTATATAATTTAAAAGGTTAAGCATTAAGGAAAAAGTACAGCAACGTTTATCAAAATGACACTTTTTTTCACAAAAGTTACTTATATTTGGCAGGGGCCTATTTAAAAAAAAAAAAAAAAAACAGAACTAGCTTGCAGCATGAAATACATAAATTTCGCCTAAAGTTATAAAACAAAAAACAAAAATGGAGAGGGGATAGGACCCCTCGAAATACACCCTATTATCTAGGAACAAACAGACACACACAAAAAAGAATTTTCGTCTTAAATGTCGATAGTGATTTCCCCGTTTGAATAGTTAACGATCTTAAAACCCAAACCCAATGTTACGAAAAGAAGGAAGCAGGATTGCTCCGTTACCTATCCAAAACGGGATTTTCCCTAATCATCCTCTGCATGACATTTGTTTTCATACTATACTGTATATTTGAGTCTCATTGTATTATGATTATTAATTTCCATAATCGAAATAACAAAACAGAAACGGGATTTTACTTATTTTCACTTTAAATTAATTTATTTCGGAATTCGATTTAAATCAATGATTTTTATTTAAAAAATCAAGTGATTTAAATCTTGATTTAAATCGTGATTTAAATCAATCCACCCGGATATATATATATATATATATATATATATATATATATATATATATATATATATATATATATATATGCATACAATTCGTATAAAACTTTCTGTATAATTTCTCTGTTTCACGTTTTTACGTGTGACCAGCATTCAAATATTTATGTGTACATTTTGGATTGAAATATGTGCTTTCTAGTTCTATATTTATCTACCCCGACTTCGAAAATATATACTATACAGATTATCTATTGAATTCTTTTCTCTCTATAATGTGATTTAACCATTGAAATACAAATTTGTTTTCTGAAATGAAGAAGAAACAAAGAATCATCATACTATAATATATATATATATATATATATATATATATATATATATATATATATATATATATATATACACGATGTTTAAAAGTTTATAAATATAATTTGCATATGTTACGACGTTAATCAAATATACCAATACAAAAGCTAAGCGTAAAGAATACAATGAATTATTTGAAATGGAATATGCTTCAATTCATAGCTTTGTAATGTCTGTGGCTTCGTTTTTGAAAAGGTATATTATATGAGTATTTAATCACAGAACACTCACAGAAATGAAACATGTATTTGGAATCTCTCTTAAAAGTTTTTTTTTTTTAATTGTTACAGTGAAACTTAGGTTGTTGGACTGCATCATGTATGGTATTATTTGTTTTATATTTTAGGTAGATGCGGTGGTTCAGTGGTAGAACGCTCACCTGTGGTGCGAGGGTTTCCTGGTTCGTTCGCAGGCAAAATTAATTTGTGGCGGGCAACATCGTGTCCGTGAATTTTCTCGGGGTTTTCCTGTCGCACATTTTCATTCTATCTATTATTCCATAATCATTCGTTTTCGTTAATCATTTTGTCGCCTTTATTTATTTATTTATTTAACAATCACCAGATAGAGCTCAGAGGTCATTTTATAGGGGATATCTAACAAGAACAAGAGTATGGAAAGGTATCGGCCAAAACCTGTTTAGTAGGTACCATCCCGGCATGTGCCTGGTAGGACTGATGAAAACCTTGGAAAAACCCAAGCGAGGATGGCCGGCAGCGAGAATCGAACCCGCCACCGCCAACGCTCTACCACTTGAGCTACTTCGCTTGGTGAGTTCATACCATGAAACGTAAAACTATAAATTTCATTTCATTTCAGTTGTCTCATTTAGCCTAAGTTAATACCATGGAACGTAAAACTGGAAATTTTATTTAATTTCAGTCGTCTCCTTTAGCCTAAGTTAATGCCTAAACTGGAAATTTCATTTCATTTCAATTGTCTCCTTTAGCTTAAGTTAATGCCATGGAACGTAAAACTGGAAATTTAATCTAATTTCAATTGTCTCCTTTAGCCTAAGTTAATGCTTTGAAATGTAAAACTGAAATTTCATTTAATTTCAGTTGTCTCCTTTAGCCTAAGTTAATACCATGGAACGTAAAACTGGAAAATTCATCTAATTTCAATTGTCTCCTAGCCTAAGTTAATGCCATGAAACGTAAAACTGGAAATTTCATTTCAATTGTCTCCTTTAGCCTAAGTTAATGCCATGGAACGTAAAGCTGGAAATTTCATTTCATTTCAAATTCAGTACATTCCAAATGATGAAGTAAAGCCCAATGAAATGAAAAAGAACCATATGTAGAGGAAATTTGTTTTCTAAATATGGTATTTCAGTATCTGAAATTTGAAATCTGTTGTTAAAGTAGAAATCTGTTCATTCAGTCAGACTTCTTATATTTTCTCTCCACACTTTTCTTCCTTTCGTGTGCTTATGTGTTCAACAGTGTGGTCAAAATGATCTTTCCTCCTGGAAAAAGATCTATCCACTTGCTTTTCCACTTTATAACAAGATTACTCTTTTTTCGAGAACTTCTGTTGCCGATATTTATCACAATAGCTCTGTCACTGTGCGTTACTCTTTTCCTCTTTCTCTCACCGTTTTTCTTATAAGTGAGTATGCAGTATAGAGTGGACAAAAGCGCAAAAGGCTTCATGCTCTGATGAGTGAAATTTATGGTTGAATCGTGTCTGTCCGTGTGGTCTTTCCGTGTAAATACTGAATTTTTTCTTTTCTTCCTGGTTTTCCCCTTCTTTCCTGACTCTTTTCTCCTCCTCCTCAGATGGTGTCTTCCCGTTGTGCCTACTTCCCGTTATGCCTACAGGCCCTCCAGCACTTTGTAGAAAATATTTTTAATGATCTTATCTGTAGGCAGAACGGTAATTCCCGTTGTGCCTACTTCCCGTTCTGCCTACTCTTTCGAGACGGGGAATTCTGTGCAGGGAGGGATCTTTTCTAGGGATTTTTTCTTTAGTAATTCTAATAGATTCTGTAAGAAGAATAACTATTCCTTTAAATTTCATCATATATTTTAAATGTTATCTTACTTGCTCTTCTCAGAAAAAATGACTAGGTATAGTTTTGTTATTAGCAGCGTTATTCACGTCTACTTTAGTAGAGATGTGTTTTTTTAATACTTACAGAGAAATGGAAAATTAATTGATTCAGTTACAAGAAAATAAACTTATTTCGGTCTAATATCAAGTCATTTCACAACAAAATTTTATTCAGTTTTCCAGTAGTTCATCTCCAACATTCTAAGTTGGGTCTTAGTCTCCTACATTAAAATTACTTTTTCGGCATCACCTTATCAGCTGATTTGTCTTCTATACGTGATTCTATACTATATGCCATAATATCATACATACTTCTATTTTCATATTTATATTGTCAATGTAAATAGCAGGAATACAAAATACAAATATCATAATTGAATGTTTTTGTAGAGTTTCAACTCAAATCAAAATTGTTGGAGGTAGGAAAAAAGCCGAAGGAACCAAAGCTGAAATATAAGCGAATTGAACAAAAAATAAAATCATTGAAGGCACGTCTGGAATCACATGTAATAGACTTGGTGGCTTACACAGATGCAGTTGCATACTGTTTGCATTTAGAACAGTGATGGTGAGATGTTTTAAATATATTGGCTATATTAACGATATATGGTATTAACATTGACGATATGTAGTATTTACATTGACAATATAAGTATATGTAACATTGCATGTAGTATAGAATCGTGTTAGAAGACAAATTACCTGTTAAGGTAATGCCAAAGAAGGAGCAGTGATGTAAAAGACAAAGGCTCTTTTTTTTCAAAAGGGTCGCCTTATGCATCCTCTTGCATTGTATGCTGGAGATAAACTACTGGAAAACCGATTAAAATTCCATTGTGAAATGAATTGATATTAGCCCGAAGTAAGTCTGTTTCGTGTTCGTTTCAGATACAATGTCAAACGGGCTACTGGCAACTGAATCAATCAATTCGAGGAAAGAGATATGATGGAGACAAACACTCTTTTTAAAGGCCGCCTTATGCATCCTCTTGCGTTGTTTGTTTAATAGTTGGGCAGACATGTCTTGGGGATGTGAACTGTGGCATTTTTTAGTACTGCAAGTCTTAGCATGCTGGAGGTAAATTACTGGAAACCCAAATAAAATTTTGTTCTGAAATTGCTTGATATTAGATCTTTTTTTTTTTTTAATGTTTGTTTCACATACAATGTCTAACATTCTTGCAACTGAGTCAACCAATTTTCCATGTATGATGAAACTTGTAGAGGTGGTGGTTGTTTTTACAGAAGCTTTTAGAAATACTAAAGAAATATTCCCTACAAAAATTCCTCCCTGCACATAATTCCCCGTCTCGAAAGAGTAGGCACAACGGGAAGTAGGCACAACGGGAATTACCGTTCTGTCTAGAGATAAGATAATTAAAAATATTTTCTTTAAAGTGCTGGAGGGTCTGTAGGCAGAACGGGAAGTAGGCACAACGGGAATGAACCCCTCAGATAGTACATGCAGTGAATCTCATGTAATTCTTTTGCGGACAGGTGTTGGATTCCGCAGACTCCGAACTTTTAACCATATGTTGTTTGTTTGATGTCGCCCACGAATAATTGCATTATTACTGTGTGTGTGTGTGTAAGGAAAAAAATCATGTTTTTTTTTTCAAGTTTTTTTCCTTTCCTCTTTAAATTATGTGGGTAATAAATTTTAACACATTTTTAACATTTTCCTGGTTTATTTATTTTCTTTCTTAAGCTTGTTGCGGATTCTAGTTTTACTTTTTGTATGGCTTTTTTTTTTGTATATTCTAGACTGAATTTTTGACTTTGCAACTTATGAAGGGCTATGGCTGGCCAGAAAGCGCATTGACAAAATTTAACTTTTCGTAATTTATATGTTTAAGCTTAATGCAAGCTGGTTTCAATTTGTAATTTATAACCACTATTAACGTTTGAACTGGAATGCGGATTAGTGCATTGCATTGGAACCGAACACAATTATTTTATTCGCTATAGAGACGAAGAAGAAATTGAGCTCCATTGTAGGTAAAACCTTAAATGGTATATCATTTTGTGGGGAGCCCTAGGTTCTATTCCCGATGTGAATACATATAGTAAGGGCCCGACTTAAGCGTAGGCTTATGTCTCATATAGTTTCATTGGTAAGGAGGAGTACATTTTCAACAAGGGAAACATCCAAATCTATCATTCCCAGCATTCCATTTGTACTTCTTTCTTTCTTTCTTTTTTTTAAAAAAAGTAAAACGTGAAAGACTTCTAGGGCGCATTTCAGGCTGAACTTTTAGACTCAACAGAAATATCACTCCAATTGCTTTACAGTGCTGGATTGACACTGGAAATGTGCTGTTGCCAGATATTGAATCTGAGACCACACACACTAAACATTCATATACCACATTCACTAAACATGGGAGAATATTTATTGCCCAGTCATGTTGGATCATATATTATTATTAACTTTTGGAAAGAATTTAGTGAAACTCAATTCTCTCTTGAAGTCATCCAAATCAATTTGAGCTCCCTTGTAGGTAAATGGTGAAATAAGGATACCTTTCCTTTTATACAAGGAACCTGGCTTCGATCCCCGGTGTGAGTATATGTGATTCGCTTCAGATTTTAATGTCACTAAAGTTTTTATTATAAGATTCATGTTCTTATATGTATATAGAGAATATATATCTGCGTTTTTAAATAGAATTTACGCAGTTGAAGTTGTATTCATACTTTTTAATGTTATTTTAATATTTGTAAAAAAAAAAAAAAATGGGTATGCTTTTCAGTTTGCGTTTATCGCATGTGGTTTAAGCACGAAGCTGCGATAAATTTCAGCTGTATTTTTGTGAATAAAATTAAATCTAAATACTTACATTATCGATAAGGTTCTGTACAATGGTGTCATTCAAATCATCTAACAACCAGATCTGCCATACGGTCAGTATAGCAAGCTTAGTATGAATATTATTATTTTTACTTTATTGTTATTTATTCCACCCTGATACTAGTAATACTGCCTAGAATTAAGTCAGTGGCATGCATATATTAATTTTCAAAAATAGTACTAGAAAATTATTATTATTGTTATTTCATAAGTACTGGATCTAGAAGTGAAGGGACATTTTTAACTGCTGATTCCGGAAACCTGACAGATTTTAACAACCGGTTCGGGCAAACCGGTGCGAACCGAGTGAGCGACACCACTGGTTCTATGTTATAGTCAGCTCGGTGTCGGAATATGTTATGGGGCGTTTACACTTAGTCGATTTGCGTTCGATTCAGTTGAATTGACGTCACTTTCAACTTAATCGACCGTGTAAACGGGAATTCAACTTAATCGCTTGTTGATCGAAAGCGACTAATCGACTGGCAACTGAATTGAAAGACGTTCTATTTTCTGTGGTTGAAATAATTGAACACATCCATCGATCTGATTCGGCCTAGTTGCTTCGATTTAGTGGCAAATGCAGCGAGTCGATTTAGTCGTGCGAGTAAATCGACCAAGTGTAAACGCCCCATTACTGGTATGTTGAATTGGTAATGAAGTAACTAAATTATTTTTTACGGTCGCCACAAAAGTCCGTGTTACGTTCTTTATAACTCCGGAACAACGGGATAAATTTTAGTACCGGTACGGTTTTGGGTTAGGTTATGAAGAATTATGTTATATTTGCATCAAAGACAAACTGTAGTCTTCATGTGGTTCAAATTCCACGGTAGACTGTAGGTCCACGTCTTATATAGCTTCGATACTGAAGTGGACACTAAACTACAATTCAGCCAAAAACGTGTGGCAAAATAACGTGTGTGTATGCACTTTTGCTGGCCAATATTGCAAAGAAAATAACCTATGTTATATACAGTCTAAAAAGTATATATTGTCATCATTCTGGCAGAAATCAGTCAGTAACTTTAAAAAGTAGTTTGACACTTCTTCCAATACAAGGACACTATGGAAAATGAAATACATGATGTTCTCATATATATATATATATATATATATATATATATATATATATATATATATATATATATATATATATATATATATATATATAATTTTGCATATCGTCCTCGTATTGGAGGAAGTACCTAACTCTTGAAGTTTGTTACTTCTAACAGACCGACAATGACATATTACATGCTCTTTCGTCGATGATTATACATGTATGGCAACAATATTTTTTTATCATCCAATTTAGAATATTGTTATCGTTACAAAGAATTATATTTAAGTTATCGAGCACTATGTGGGATGCACGTATACAGTATATAGAGGAATAAACTGAAGAGGATACAGACAGGTTATTGCTGAACGCATATTTGCCAAACAGAGCTACTCTGTAGACTGCAAAATAAATAGTGCTTTAATTAGAGGGCAGAACTCTAAAATATCTGGAAGCGGAAGCCCGTATTGATTTTTACAACTTCTGTTGTTCACAATTTGGAAAGGAAATAACTTAAAACACTTTCTGTAACCTTATGTAATATTAATTTACATCAAACTTTCCTCGAAGTGGCCAATCAACTCCGAATATTTTTGACAACTTTAAAAATCTCGCATATCGTCTCATTTTATTGTTTAATAATTAAGACGCAAAGAACTGGTGAACACTACCAAAATTAAGGGCTTTATAACTAATTTATAATTTCAATATATCAATAAGTTCATCTTAATTGCTCATTTTGCACCGTAAAAGCCGATGAAGAGGCGATTAAGAAAGTCAAAACTCCCAGTTGAATGAGTGAAGTGAGCACTGGAACTGTTCCATTTATTCTATTTATTTATTTTTGTATCGTTTCGTTTCTGAACCAATATGTCAATTTATTTTATTTTGTAAAGGAAAGAAAATCACTTTTTTCTTTCTTTTTTTGGTCTTCACGAAAGGTGACGGGAGCAGTTGTCTTACGTAACCATGCAAAGCTTTTTCAAAGGTAAAGTCTTTTTCTTAGTATACAGCTTCAGCTATTCGTGTCATTAGGTAATACTTTTTAAAATGTAAGCATTTTGAAAAGCCAATAGAGAAAGGTTTTCATTGGGTAAGACAGATAGATTGTGTTGGCCTAAAGCGTCATGTAGGATCTTTCATGTGCTGGTTGCTTAAATAGAGATTTGGTAAAATTTCATTATTCTGGTTTTCTCACACTGTCCGGCCCGTGAATAAAATTAAAAGTTTGTGATGTGTTCCTTCTTTTAATTCTATATAACAGGAAGAGTGTAGTTGGCCTTCACAATATACTTGAATTGAGACATCACTTTTAATTGTAAAAATATTTTGTTTAAACTCTTGGTATCGAGCTGATTTCAGAGGGAACAATGCAGATATCATTATTACTTTTCAACGTTTGTAGCCCAGGCCCAATTTGCACTAGATATAACACAACAAGCAAGATGCACTAAATAGAATAAAAATACAAAAAATATTTAATTTCCTCATATTCAGTAAATGCCATCTCCGGAAGAAGGAAAGGAAAATTGTTCTTAAAAGTGGTTCTTATTTTATCCTTGCCCTCAGTGTGTTATCAATTGGCCGTCACTGAATTGGAATGCAAGGAGTGATAGCGGTTTAGATTTGATTTATATCAAAATACTCTTCTAGTATGTTGTTTTAACTTGCTTAAGATAATTTACTATACCCTGCTGAAGAATGTGCCATAATTCAGTAAAATGAAAACCATTTTCCCTTGTGACTTTCTAATAATGAATCATACTGCAGAAAATAAACGTGTTGGAGATTTTTCTCAGAAACAACTTTTGGTTATTGTTTAACATGTACAAAAATGTCCTGAAGCGTTCTACCAGTGAACAAAATATCTAAGAATGCACGTAATAGTGGTTAATAGAAACTGCCCTAACCGTGCTCAAAATGTATTGGGAATTGTGATGTGTCGAGTGAGTACATGGGCAGAAATGACTTTGACATTTTAGGCTTTACCATTTACACATTTACAGACTATTACTGTCCATATATTCATTAGACACATCACAAGCTCTAGTACATTGTGAGCACTCTTTAAGGACAGTTCCTTTTAACGACTATTAGGTGCATTTTAGACATTTTTTTGTTTACTGATAGAGCGCTTTAGGACATATTTGGACATGCTAAGCAATAACCAAAAGTTTCCAAAGGATGTTCAAATATTAATTTATTATTATTATGTACTGCCCTTTCTGTCCATTTCAAAATACTCATTTTCTAAACATAAGCAAAATATTAATGTATAGTATTGTGCATTAGCATGATCAGTTTTCAAACAATAATTATAACTTAAGCTCTTTTAAAAATATTATCAATAATTAAATTGATTTGAAGATTTTTTTTTCCTGCAGAACAAATCTTGTAAATTAGGGACCTGAGTAACCGATTGATTGGTTTTCTGTAAGCATAATCTCAAGTTCGATTTCCCTTGAGAGTATGTCGTTACTAACTTACTGAACATAAGAGTAGGATGCAAAACTAAAGAATTAAATAGAAAAATCGACGCGTATGCTCACTTAGTCATGATTTTTGCACAATGCTAGGGTTTTAATGATTTTTGCACAATGCTAGAGTTTTAAAGTATACACTTAACACACTCATGCTTTTTAAAACCGTTAATTGAATTTGAAAGCATTAGGAAACCATTGGGAATATATAGACATGAAATGGCAAAGTGTAGCACACCGTATGTTATTTTTTCAGACCAGGAAAGACTGCGATGAATGCTAATGGTGAGGATAAAATATTTCGTAAAACGATAAAACGAACGAAAAAAATCATTCGTAGAAAACACGACGGAAGGCATATTTACTTGTAAAAGAAAGAAAAAAAGCGATATTACTTAATAAGGGTTCGATCTTCAACTGAGTGTTCTAAAGAAGAGAACTGGTCTATTGAACCACCATAGTCTTGAACGTTATTGAATATTAGATATTGAATGATGTTTCGTGTTGTTTGAATTCAGTTTCAGAACACCTATTTGTAGCACTGAGATTGCATGAGACAAGACACTATAGTTTATCCTGGAAACCCGACCCACATGTTCACTAGGGTAAAGTCACCAAATATGGAAGCCTTTTTTTCTTTCATTTTTTCTAAGAAACTTTTACATCTAGATGTAAGTGTTGTACATAATAATAATAATAATAATAATAATAATAATAATAATAATAATAATAATAATAATAATAATAATAATAGGGAGACCTTTGCCAACCAAAATATAACCAATGAAAATTGATTATGGTTTTACACGATAAGAGACAAAGAAACTCAATTCCCCATATTAGGATTACCCCGCTACTATCGTGATGTTACTACGTAATCTTAATATGTAATACTAGAATGAAATACAATGTTGATATATTAAAACAGGATTGGTCATTTATATATATCAGATTCGATGAAATGCAAATAGGCAATGTCCTCAAAACAACGTTCTTGCGATAAACAACACTTAAAATAAGATTTTATGTTATACAAAAGTATTTACCTAATTTGAATTCACCTATTCACTGCATATTTCAAAACAATAATTGGTTTTACCTTGGAATGATACAGGCAAAAATGTATTATCTGGGAAAATAACTTGCGTGGAACAAAAAGCAAAACAATTATATATATATATAGAAGATATATAACAGTCCCGTGAATATAAAAATTTTTTAAAATAGTTCTAAGCTTACAAATTTTAGATCAGTTTTCACTTTCAACTACAAAAATGAAGAAGAAAATTTCAAAGGAAAGTTGGTACATTTGTTACATTTGTGATGAGACCGTCTTTGGCAAATTGTACATTGCAATAGTTTGCCCTTTTTTTCACTTAATGGCCAGATTTATCACAGTAAATACATTCATTATCATCATCAGCAGCAGCAGCAATCACCATAGTATTGTCGTGTAATGTACTCACCGACTCTAGATTTTCGTTCAGCAGGTTGTAATTTCTTTCTTTGACGCCCTTAACTTTGAAAGTATAAATGTAATTTAACTACTCCGAGAACGTCGCTTGTTTCTGATGATATAATGGACACTACTAAATCGTTTTTATCTGAGTAGTTGATACCATTTTAGCTTTGCCTGGCTTTCGTCTGCATGTTTTCTATATAGACGAAAGCTAGAATTTATATTCCTTCTGACCATTGAAACATAACCATGATGTCTGTTTGAGTGCCGGAACACAAAAACAACCATTTTGTATCGGTTTGCGTTAGCGTAACGCAAAATTTGCGTTTCTAACAGGAAATTGTTATGAGTATTGAATGTGTTACAGAAACGAACTGCGACAACACATCACAACTACAACCTGTGTTAATTGTCTCTTAAAACCTAGAAAGGAAGAATAAATATATACTAAATAATAGTAATAATAATAGAGAGTTACTATCTCCTTCTTAAGTACTGTATCTAGAGATATAGGGATAATTTAAAAAACAGTTCGGAAAATCGTTTGAATTATCACTACTTATTCTGCACTAATTTTCCTCAATGAAGTATAACTTCAAAGTTTTAGTGGCGTTAGAGCTAGTCACAGATTTGGTTGGTTAATTAGAGCTTAACGTTCCTTTTCAGCACTGAACCTATATGAAGTGTGATCTGCTGTTTATTAAAGTGGAATTCAGACTCTTATAATGCGTCAAATAATGATGATTTATGAAAGTTAACTTCTTTGTGGAGTTACAAATGTTATGTGTACTTAGTTCTCTTAATATTAAAATTGATTGATTCATTCTTCATGGTTCACATTGTACAGTTTTTTTTTTTTTTTTTCACCGGCAAAGCACTTCTGTTGTCAGTGTGTTCTTAGATTGGAAACAAAAACTAGAAAGAATTCGCTTTACATAAAAGCTTTGTGAAATTATATAGTTTGTAACCTTGTTCTCTTGGCGATGGAGCTCTCATTGAGAAAACTGAAAGTAAAGTCTCTATCTGACCTTCAGCACCACTCTCCTCGAACCCGAGGTCGGTCATTTATAATAATGACACCTAAATTTATAGAGGTTACTAGGTATTATAAAAGAGAAAATTTACCATAAATACACTACTATCGTAGAATTTATTTTGTTAAATTTTGTACACCAATACGTATTTTACGAATGCTTTTTTGCATAATACACCACTATTCGATCAAATTTTCATATTTTTTTCTCAAGTTGTTGCAAAATATTCAAAAAACGCTCTTAATATTTCCTATTGTAATTTTTTTGCAACTAATAAAATACAAGCAAATGAACCTCTGTGTCACTGCGGCAGTTAATTATTATTGCCTATCTTCTCTGTATTCCTCCTACGCAACCTTTAATTCATACAGTTGTTTTAAAGACTAATGTTCTGAGACTAAAAGACTAATAAGTCTTTTCCATATTCTAATTTTCATATATTTATATTATTAAAAGAAATATGTAAATATTTGTAAAATTTCCCGTTTTCTTCATCCTTTCAGGAGTTTCGAAATGCTTACGTGGTATTTGTATATCGTGTTTAATCCAAAAGACTTTTATATACTAATTTCTCCATCGTATACGATGGTTTTAAAGAAGTATATAACAGTAGTGAACATTTTTAAAGCCTCATTTCCTAGCTTATAGAAGTGACCGTGTATCACTTAACTGTGTTGTATCTTCTGTCTAGGATTAACCCTCCTATGTTTAGGATGATCAAAAAGATCAATGTAACTTGACACAAAAATTAAAATTTGTTAATCTTGGCTTTCTCTCACACAATCGTATTATAAAAGTTTAATTGCTTTTATTTTAACATTTAAATTGGAATCCAATTTGATTACTCATTCCAATGTCCCAAAAATGGAACAGTGGTAAGTAATGAGTTGAGGAAAACGCTTTGTACGAAGCTTCACATTCCTGAATCCTGTGCTTTTGGCGATAACGTTACATTTGATTGAACCATTGCACATAAAGGTACAAAACTTAATATTAACGATGTTTATACTTGTATAATACAGAATAGAATCATATAATTTACTTACACGGAGTATACTTTGAAGGAGCGTGGAAAGGAGGCGAATGCAATATGACAAACTCAGGGAAAAACAGAAGTTTTTTTTTTTTTTTTTTAATCTGTATACGAGCACAGAATTTCGTATATGATGGCCTTTTCATACACATAACAAGAAGTTTCAATTTACTTCACGAATTTTAGAATTTCATCCCCAACAGGTTGAAGAAGTGGGATTTTTTAAAGTGTTAATGCATTTCTTTTGAACTATTGAACGTAAAGGCGCGAAATTCTGTGTGTAGGAATCATTTGCTTTGATTCGTTTTGCATGAATTCGCTGTAAATAATGCGTAGGTATGTCCACAATAACACTAATGCCATTTGCTAGTAATACTACATAGTGCTTCCATTGAGAATACATACTTTATGGTATTCATAGAGCGTCATGAAGCATTTAAGAAGCTGCTTGAATTAAGAAGTGGAGTCTTTAAATAAGGGTGCCTGGTTTCAGGATCTAGGAGACGGAAATCAAGTATTGGATTACGTTCTATAATTGAAAAAGTATATGGTTTCAACTGAAACCAATATGTTATGGCAAGAGCTTAATGGATCTCGATTCAATCGATACGAAATAATGAATGTGATTTAAGAAAGTCAGAAATAACATCGAGTCGATGACCTGGCCACGCATTAGCCAGTTGGACGCGCCTTCTGATCGGCCAGTCTCTTTTTGTCTGAAGAAGCTTTATTTGTTTATTTTAGTTTAAAAGTGAACAATATATATTGTTGACAACCATGGGCGCCCGAAGAAAATTTTCTAAAGAAGGCCCTTCTCCATGGTTGCTATATTACGTCTGGTATTTCTGATATTTAATATACGTGGTTTGCTATGTTACGTATACATTTTCGTGAGCCAGGGAGGGGGGCAGGGCCCCACCTTGCCCTCCCCTTCGGGCGCCCATGTTGACAACAATTTATTAGTTTCTATAGCAGCATTTAAGGTATTTGTTTTAGTAGTTTCCTTAGAGATCACAAAAAAAAAAAAAAAAAAAAAAGATCCAGACATTGTAATAAGTTTGGTTGGTGACCATGTAATGTGTGATGATAAGAAAATTATCTTCCCAAAATAAGAAAAATGGGTGTGGAGTTTTCCTGTTGTTTGCAAGAGAAATAGAAAGTAAGCGACACAAGCACTCCTTGACGTTTCTATCTTATCGGGAGAAAATGTGTTAGAATCTGACCTTGGATCTTGTGTTTGTGAAGCGAGTTGAGACTTCCGTGAAGTATTGATTATTCTAGTTTCCTAAAATGAGTAATTCAAGTGCTCAAAAATTATAGATGGAATTTGTTATAAAGACTAATTATTTGGATTGAGATGATTGGTTCCATACCGATTTCCTGTGAACTGCTTTCATTTACGGATTAAAACAACCAATGGAATGTTCCTTGATTACGGTTTCCTCCCTTTCGTGAAGTCAGTGGTTTTCGTCTTATGACATCCAAAAGAAAGTTCCAACTTCAGTGCAGAGAACTGTCTGATAGATTTTTTTTTCCTGTCACTAAACTATATATTAATGATATCCAGAATCTGGTTCAAAAAGTCCTGCCCACGCATCATCATAGATATTTTATCGTTACTAGCAAGTCTCTTGCTACAAAACTGAGAAGCTTCTATGCAGCACGGTCCTCAGGTAAGCTCTTCTTTTGGATACCCACCCATTTGTCTCTCTCTCTCTCACACACACACATACATACATATATATATATATATATATATATATATATATATATATATATATATATATATATATATTAGTTTTTATATACGCAGTTATGCGTAAGCGTCAGTAAGTCAAACAAATATAGATTTTTGACTAGTCAGGATTTTATTTCAAACCAAAATAGTAATTTTTCCTATTTAACGGATGTGAGAATGTAGCATTTTGCAGAGAAATTGGAGGTTTGTTATTCTTTTTTCACGTTGCGTGTGCAAGAAGTCAAAACCAGTTATTATGCCGCAGAATCAATGAATTCAATTTATCCATCCATAAAGAGCTTGTAACTTGAAACATTATGTATCTGTGTGTGAACGGTTTTTGTCAATAAGTAGTTACAGACCTAAGTATGTATCACAAGGAGAAAGTTAAAAAAAAAAAAAAAAAACTTAATGAAGATAATAATTGCTCTCTCTTGTAAGGTATTTCTGTTCAACACGATTTTGTCGTATGTTATTTCTAAAAGCGTATTTCCCTCGCGTATACGTACGTAGCATATATGTGACCTTATATTAAATGCGTACGGCTTTCCTTTCATTTTCGTGTTTTCAAGTTGCTAGCTTAAGTTCAAAGAACTTACCAGTAGGAACATCAATCTCAGAATGTCAAGATTAAGTAACTACGAGCAGAGTTACTTAATGTACTACAGTACAAGGGGAATAAATGTATCCCAGTCTTTCTGTTTTTCAATAAAAGTAAAGAAAGAAAATTATGATAGGAAAAAGGAGTATAGAGCTTAAACATTATACTGTTATTCTAAAGTGAAGGTAGATCTAAATGAATGAAATGTGAAAGTTGATAATTATTGTCACGCACTTGTAAGATCACGGTGTAGAGTGTTGTTTTGTATAAGCAAATGACGAGGTATGTGAGATATGTGAAAGGATCTTGCGTGCGTGAAGTTCCTCTATCAAAATATATAGATATATATATATATACATTGTATATGTTCCATTTCGAATAATGTATGGTCAATGTTGATCTGTCAATATTTGATGTGGGAAAAATTTTTTTTCAGTGAAAGAGAAGTGATTTTAAAGCTTCATAGTGATTTTTTTAACATCAACTTATTATATAATAGGAGCTCGCATAGCAGCTTTTGCGAATTCGATTTGTTTCTTTCGATTGATTTTCTAAGTAGCTCATAGCAAAAACTAAGTTCTTCCACTACATAATTGTTGTCCAGTGAAAGCTAGAACCTATTTTATTTCCCATAATTTGTCTGATGAAAATTAATAGGTGTACTCCTTCTATTCATTGACTTCTTTCCAGCTGTAATGAAGTATACTGATGAAGACTATCAGTACTAATTTAAAATCAAATAAATCATTGATCTTGCTTGATGAAAATTTGAACGTGTTAATTTAATTCATGAATTACTATAAAATCAATTCATTTCGTTGATATTTCTGATCGCTAAAAATTAAAAGTGAGTCATTTCATCGATATCGTTTCTAATTAGTCTAAAGTTAGTTAATTTAATTTATAATGTTAATTGAGAATCATCTCATTAATATTATTGTCTGATTAAAACTAAAGTTAATTCATTTAATTAATGTTACTGACTGTTGAAAACCAAAAAACGAATCATGTCATTGATATTGCTGACCGATGAGAACTAAAAACAAAGCATGCCACTGATATTGCTGACCGATGAAAAGTAAAAGCGAAGCATGTCATTGATATTGTTGTTTGATTAAAACTGAAGTTAATTCATTTCATTGATATTACTGACCGATGAAAACTAAAAGCGAAGTATGTCATTGATATTGTTGTTTGATTAAAACTAAAGTTAATTCATTTCATTGATATTGCTGACTGACGACAACTAAAAACGAAGCATTATTATTGTTTGGTTGTAACTAAAGTTAATTCATTTCATTGATATTGCTGACCAATGAAAACTGAGAACGAAGCATGTCGTTAATATTGTTGTTTGATTAAAATTAAAGTTAATTCATTTCATTGACATTGCTGACCGAGGAAAACTAAAAACGAAGCATGTCGTTGATATTGCTGACCGATGAGAACTAAAAACAAAGCATGTCACTGATATTGCTGACCGATGAAAACTAAAAGCGAAGCATGTCATTGATATTGTTGTTTGATTAAAACTAAAGTTAATTTATTTCATTGATATTGCTGACCGACGTAAACTAAAAGCGCAGCACGTCATTAATATTGTTGTTTGATTAAAATTGTTAACTAATAAAAGTTAAAATTGATTATGTTCACTAATTTTGTTCATTAATAAAACTAGAACTGTTTCATTTAATTATTTTGCATGCTTAAAACTAAAATGAATTCAGTTGTTAACGTAGTCTGAAGAAAAGTAAATTACATTTATTTTATTGTCAAATAAAACCTGCAATTGACTCGTTTAATTGAAAATCGATATTTTTACTCCATACTTCCAAATTGTCTACATACGAGTAAAGAAATTGACGAAATTTAAATCATCTTGAAAATAAATAATAGATTCAACTTCTTACGAACATTTTTTTTTTCCATTTTCTAGATTCTGACATTTAACTGTTAAAAAAGTTACTAACAAATGGAACATATGGCTTCACAAAATAAAGTAATCACTTAACAACATTATTCGGGATGGGGGACGATGTTTCACTGGTAGAATGCTTACCTCTGTTGCAAATGGTTCGCTTTGACCCCTGGCGGTAAACATCTTGTGTCTGAATTTTGTCCCTTTCCTTTTATCATTTTTTTTTTCACAATCGTTTATCATTTGCTTTCTTAAGTGTACAGGGCATAATCATGAGCAACAAATATTTCGGTTTTTTTTTTTTTTCAATATTATATATAATACGTGTGAAAACAAAGTTAGAGTATCTCCCTTTTGGGAATTGTGTAAAAATATTGAGGTGAAGTAGTTTGTTGCTATGTTTTCAGAATTTTCCTATGAAGGAAGTCTTCGTTCAAAGGCTTCCTGTAGTATTGATATATTTTAGCTCTTGAGACAACTAGATTTCATAACACTTAGTTACTCAAACGTTCCGAAAAATCATTCTCAAAAAGTAAGTGAAAGACAGGGAATCAGAAATTCCTTTAAAGCTCCTTGGAAGTATGAAGTAAAAATTTCAGTATATAAATTGACAGCTACAAAATATTTTCATTCGAAAACGTTTAATTGTAAAGATACATATGCATGGACACTGGAAAAGAAGTTTAAGACTTATTCGGCTCACTGAGAACTCCAGGCTACCACATGTGGCACGTTGTTCTGGATAATGCATTGTCAGCGCACAAGTCGTAGCATTATTATTTCTATCTTTCTTAATCTCCTAGTTCGCTACTTCTTGAATCAAGTAGCTAAAATTCTTCAAGGTGAATTAATACCAAAGATGATATACCACACTAGAAATCGAACCCAGTTTCTTGCACCCTGAGCATTCAAATCTTATCATGGTTTATTGTGTGCATGTGTGTGTGTGTGTGTAGTTTCACTTTAAATGCATAGCCAAATCTTGAATTGTGGACTATTTGTCAAATAAAAAAAAATGAAATGTGACCAAAACAAAAATCGGACTTATTATAAATCATTTGTGTTACAGTTTCGCTAACATATCATTTCCTTCATCAGATAGATTATTGGATGTAATCACAATATATCTGATAAAGGCTGAAGTAAAACCTGTCTTAAACGGAAACTTGTATTAAACGGAAATATTTTACGGTCCCATGAATTTCATGGCGAAATTCGTGTTAAACTCCCTTCATTACACATACAACGGAAATCAAAATAAGTCCCTTAACAGAAAATTTCAAGTTTCGGAGTGCAGCATTTAAAAAGATTTCGGACATCCTATGAGAAGTTAGATATATATTTTAGCAAAATAGACAGTGATGTGCAAAGAGACGCAGACACGACGGATATACATGCTTTAATTGAGAATTTTGCGGAAAGTCTGAAAGGAGAAAAAGTGGAGAAAGAAGAGAAATAACGCATTGAGTTGGAACAAAAGTATAGGCTAAAGATTTATCAAGATTCTGTCAAAAGTTTAGGGATACCGCAACATTTGCCTTACGTCGAAATGACACTCAGATGCATAGTGTAGTTTCTTCGGCTAAAGTCCCTGTGGAAAGTTGAGCAGACAAACAGCGATGTGTATAGAAAGCTCTCCTTGACAATTGAAAAATTAAGTTAATGTGTGTACAGTATTTTTTCAGTTCATTGTAAGTTTTGTGTGTATTAATTCATTGTAGAAATAAATACTGTAAATTGACTAAAGTACAAACAGCATCTTATTTTAATCTACCCCAGTATGTCCATTATATGCGTGCATTTTTTTTTTTATAGGTCTACCTTCGTTAACCGGAAATTTTTGCGAGTCCTGTTCGTTTGCACTTAAGACAGGTTTTATTGTATATTGCTGAAACTGTAACACAGAGTATTAATAATGAGTATTTACTGTAGTCAGATTTTATTTTCATTTAAGTTATACGCAATGTCAAAGATAGAATAAGCAATATTTTGAACATGTGTATAAATTTATTGAGCAGTGGAAACCCTAGCAAATTGAACAACCTTTCGACATGTAATCGTGCCTTCCTGCCTGAGCAGTTGATACGGTGATATTTGTATTTGCTCTCGTTTTCGATCGTTTGGCCTCGATTTCCCTTTGGCAAAGAGGAAAGAAAGAGAGAGAGAGAGAGAAGGAAAGAAAGAATAGAGAATAGAGGATGAAAATTTGGTGGAGGTAGTTGTAATTTTTTCGAAGAGTTGAAAATGTATGTCAGCCTGTTTCCGTGAGCTTTTCAAGGCCAGCGGAAAAAGGGTGAGGAAAACAGTTGCACTTCAGTCACTAAAGACATGTGAATCTACGCAGTAGATACGATAGGTAGATTAAAAAGAAAGAAAGAAAAAAATGATTACACTAGTTACGCTGTTTAGCGTGAGAGTAAGCAATTATATATTGTGCGACTTTTTTCTCTGTCTCTCTCAGAAATACCTTTACGAGAAAACAAACACGTGCGACATTTCTTTTTCCGCATGCAACATA